>NC_064811.1:57976478-58122500 GCF_023721935.1 Panthera uncia | reverse complement strand
GATATTAGAGATTTTGTTTTGTTTTATTTTAATTATGATTGATTCTGTCAGTCCCCCAATTTCTCTTACTTTTTCCCCAAGTTCACCTAATCATACAAATAACACTCTCTTAGCCTGTCCTGAAAAGCCAGGACTCCTTCTAAATATGCGGAGTAGAGTTTCTTTTTTTTTGTTTGTTTTTAATTTTTTTTTTTTTTTTTGCATATTTATTTTTGAGAGAGAGAGGCAGAGAATCTCACGAGGGGCAGAAAGGTGGGGAGAGAAAGAAAGAAGCGGGGTTCACCAGAAGTGGGGCTCGTGTTCTACCTGAAGCAGGCTAGGAGCTGACAGGAAGCGGGGCTCGAACTCGTGAACCATGAGATCATGACCTGAGCCAAAGTCAGACACCTGACGACGGAGCCACCCAAGCGCCCAAGTTTTTTAAAGTCTGAGTGAGTTTTAAGAAAGGGGAGGCTCTTACCCTGCCAAGTACACAGGCTACCACATCTCCTTCACAACAGGTCTGATGCAGATTTTTAACATCCCTGGCCAGTTTGGCAATTTCAGAAAAGTTAGCTTTCGGTTGTTTCTTAGTCAGCAGAACCAATTCCCTGAAAAGAAAAAGAAGTGCATTTTAAACCGTATTTTGAGTTCAATGCTTTCTAAAATTAGTTCTAGTTCATTGAGTAACCAAAATAATAGAAACACATTTGCAAATGTGGGATGAAGAGACTATGTTTTAAATGCTTTCTGTTTCTTCAATGATAGCACTCAGAGCCACGCAAAGATGTCAATCACAAAACAAACACCATTCGGTTCATGATCATGCAAAATATAGTCATTTTCAACATTTAAATTATTGCTTAAAGAAGCTGAGTTGCTTAGATGGGTAATTTGGAAATTTCTCTGACCCAACTTTCTAAGTAAAATCCTTCATCACAAAGAAAATAATTATAAGAGTCTTGGGTCTCCCTTGCCTGTCCTTGTGAACAACTGAGCAGCATCCCTGAAATTTCCCTGGCAATAGGGAAAACGGGCCTGCCTTATAAGGAGAACTAAGCTTCCATGCAGCTCAGGTCTGTCCCAAATTGGGGAAGAAGGTGATAAAAGGAAGGATACATCTGGGCCAAGAAAGAGGCACACAGAGTAACATCAAATTCTCCCACACTTTCCATCCCTACCCTGAAAACGTCACTAGATTTTTCTATTCTTTTTTTTTTCAATTTTTTAAAGTTTATTTATTTTTGAGAGACAGAGAGACAGAGTGCGAGTGGGGTAGGGGCAGAGAGAGGGAGAACAGAATCTGAAGCAGGCTCCAGGCTCTGAGCTGTCAGCACAGAGCCCGATACAGGGGCTTGAAATCACGAACTGCGAGATCATGACCTGAGCCCAAGTCAGCACTTAACTGACTGAGCCACCCAGGAGCCCCTAGATTTTTCTGTACTGCAAGACACTGGAGCCAAAATCCTTCTTATCTTCACAGAGACAAGAATACATTTTATCTTCCAGCCTTTATCATGCAGAACAATTAAGTGCCTGCACCTGAACCTACAGAATCTTTTGCGCACTAAGGCAGAGGCTTAGGGATCTGAGCAGATAGAAGAAATTGAGGCAGGAGATAGTGGGTTTAGATGAGGAATAGTGTGGTTTCAAGTCCAGCTTTATGTGCCCTATAACAGGCAGGTAGCATCCGTATGGAGAAAGGAACCAGGTTTGTACTGAAAGACATTATTAAATGAAATAAAAATGATTTTTTGACCAGAATGGGGTGCCCGGGTGGCTCAGTTGGTTAAGCGTCCAATTTCGGCTCAGGTCATGATCTCACAGTTCATGAGTTCGAGCCCACTTCGGGCTCTGTGCTGATAGCCCAGAGCCTGGAGCCTGCTTCAGATTCTGGTCTCCTTCTCTCTCTGCCTCTCCCCTGCTCATTCTCTCTCTCTCTCTCTCTCTCTCTCAAATAAACAAGAAAGAAGAAAGAAAGAAAGAAAGAAAGAAAGAAAGAAAGAAGAAAGAAAGAAATTGATTTTTCAAATGAGTTTGATCAAATGGGGTGATCCAACAGCAACAAAGTTCACGTATCTCAATCAGTAACTTACACTGCTTTTGATACTTTGTGGTTGAATTTAATCCCAATTTCACATAAATGGTGATGCCTCAAAGATATTTCTCTCACGTATTTCCTGATAGGTTCTAACTGTAATCAGAAAAACAACGGATCAAAGACATGTGGTAGTAATAGAAAAAGTTAATCTTGTCATTAGTAAATAAGAAACAAAAGTAAAAGTTGTGTATCTCAAAATTAGAAAGTCCTTATTGTTTTCTTTAAAAGATACCAAATCCAAAAGCACAACGTGGTTGGTTGGTTGATTTCATAAAATAGCATCTCACTTCCCAGAGATCACTTGGTCTAGAAGCTCAAACCTTTAGAATATAAAGAAGACAAGAAGGTGAGCACGCAGAAGTCCAGACAGCACTAGAATAAATTGCAACAATGTCTTACAGTTGTGTTTTATTTTTATTCAAGTTACCAGCTCTGTCATCTGGCACATGTCTCCTATTGCAAATCTAAAATATATGCTCTCCAGTTTTGCAATATATATTAATGGAGTCCCCCCCCACCCCACCCCTCAAGTATGTTTGCCATTTTCAACCTAGGATTTTTACTTTGGAAACTATCGCAAAAAAATTCGTCTAAATAAATAAAAACATAATTATGCAAAAATGAGAACATGCATGTTTTGTTATGAGAGCAAAAATTTAGAGACAAACTGTCTCAACAGCAGAGTGATGGTAAGGTAAATAATGGCATATTAATTTTGGCAAAATGTTTACTCTTAATAAAAACTTGGCATTTTTAAATCTCAAATCAAAGCTATATATTCAGTGTGATCACAACAATGCACAAAATAAAATCTGTGAGTGGAAAAATGAATAAAAGGATATACACCAAATTGGTATCTCTGTATGCTGGGCATATTAGTAATATTTTAAAATTTCTGGACAGTTCTATATTTTCACTTAAGAAATTATAATGACTATAGATTGTTTTTACTTTGGGTAACTGCACCTTACAGTGCTATTTTTAAGAACAAGTTAGAAAATACATACAAAGGCAATATTCAAACCACAAAACTGGCAAAACAATTATAATTTAATTTAATAATTATGATTAAATGTAGCTAATTATATTTTTATAATACTTACACATATAACTATTACTTTAGTCATTTTGTTGTATTATACTCATTTAAAATCTAACACAAACAAGCCCATACACTTCATGAGAGAGTCTCTGAAGACTTAACTCATAAACCACATTCTTTGATCATAGACACAATTTTTATGCACTTGCTTATGGAATTTTCTCTGAGGAAGCAGCGAGAACTACTGGGAACAGACACCCTGGAAGCAGCAATACTGTAAAGATCATAAAGTGGGGGAGAGAAGGGAAGAACTCTTAGCTAACTTATAGGAGCATGTTTTACATTAAGGAAAATTCTCCAGTGAGAAAGGTTAAGATTAAGAAAACTTTGTAACTATGGGCACCTGGGTGGCTCAGTCGGTTAAGCATCCGACTTTGGTTCAGGTCATGATCTCACGGTTTGTGAGTTTGAGCCTTGCATCGGGCTCTGTGCTGATAGCTCAGAGCCTGGAGCCTGCTTCAGATTCTGTGTCTCCCTCCCTCTCTGTCCCTCCCCTGGTCGCACTCTGTCTCTCTCATTCAAAAATAAATAAAACATTTAAAAAATTTAAAAAAAACTTTGTAACTTAGAAGAGGAAGTATGTTACTTAAAAAAAAAAAAAAAAACTAAACTCCACAAAAAGTTCATTCTTCAGAAATGCAAAGTAATGAGACATAAGACTGCACGATCTTTTATTTTTGTTGTCTTTAATTAATATAAAACCAAAAGAAAAAAAAAAGACTGCCCTGCTTAAAAATTCAGAATTGGCTTCTGAAGGCGTCACTAGGGGACAAATAGTAAAGGGAGTAAGAAATATACATATAAATAGCTTTAATGATAATAGCTATAATTATTGAGTACTTAGCATATGCCAGAACTCTTTAGATACATTATTTAATTTCTCACACAAGATAAATGATGAGGAGCTCCATAGGAAAAATAGGTGTAGAGGAATAGAGAAATAGGGGTTTGAGGAATATGAGATAAATTTGCACTGAGAAAACCAAAGAAAACAGAACAAAGTAGCACTGCATTTAGTCTTGAGGAATTCATCAAATGATTATCAAACTACTACTCATTTAAACACAACCTTTGGAAAAATCCATGTAGTGCCTTTTCTAGTAAAGATGGTTATTTTATGTTGAGATTTAGAACCTGTAATGAGCATGCATACAAAGTACTTTTATCATAGAACTAGTCAATGAAGGAGAAAAGGCCACATGGTTAAAATTAAGAGCGGTAAGATTGTATTTTCCAAAGATGGCTGCAGCAATATCTTCCGTCTGTGTTCCTCTTACAACGAGTCTTTGACAATCTGCTCCTCAAGAGGTACAGTATATATACTGTCCCCTTCAAACCAGCGAGGTGTTTCAACCAATAGACTATGACAGAAGTTATTTCTGAGGCTAGGTCATAAAAGGCCATACAACTTCTGCTTTATCCACTAGAATACTCATTCTTGAAGATTTGGGCCATTTGTAAGCAGTCCAGCTGCCCTGAGGCTACCATGCTGTGAGGAATCCCGAGCTAGCCAGGGCAGAGAGACCACATGGAGAGGCCCTGAGATTATATGAAAAGAAAAAGGTGTTGAGCTAACCCCCAGGTGCTTCAGTCCCCCAGAGTCCTAGATCTAGCCACTGTCTGACTACAACCACAAGCAAGATGAGTCAGAATAGCCCAGATGAGCCCTTCCCGAACTGAGCCCCAGAAATCATGAGAGAGAATAAAATGATTTGTTGTTGTCTTGAGTCAATAAATGTTGGGGTGCTTTGTTATGCAATAATAGTAACTAGAATATTAAATATTTGTAATGAAGTACTGTCTATGCTAAATTATGCTTTCAGATTTTATTGACAATACGAATAGCCTACGTATCTTGTTAAAATGAAATCTTATTTAGTAGGTTTGGAGAAGAGCTTCAGGCTCTGCATTTCCAACAAGCTGCCAGGAGGTAGGTATGATGCCAGTTCACAGTCCACCCTTTGCATAACAAGGCTCTAAATAACAATCGACAAATATTTTACCTTTATCTGGAAGCACTCAGTTTTGTTTTCTTCTTGGCAACATGACCGAACTGCTGTTTCATAGCAAGCAGACATGGTCAGAATAGTAGGTCCATACAAGAATGGATGCTTTCTAGATGTTTCATAAATGTACCTGTAATGTGGCAAACGCGGAGTTGTGAAATTTAGAATTCAAGGACATGTGCCAACACTCTCTCTTAAAAACTTAGGATTCATTTTGTTTTGTTAACCTGAAACTTCTAGAATTTCGTGGTGAAAGAGATGAGGTAGCAGTATACATAAATGCATCACACGTTCACACACATCACTATGGACAGATCCCTGTGAAGTTAGTCAGACATTCCCTGAATGCCCTTGAAGTGGCCAACTGTAACTACCAGGCTGGTGGGGAAAGAAAAAAATAATGAAAACCTGTCGCTTTTATATAAGGAGTGGAAGGTAGAAAGTTCAATAGTCCAAACTGAATTGTAAATGCACAATTGTATAGCTGGTGCAGGAGGATTACATTTAGGAGCTAGTGGTGGGGGTAGAGGAGTCTCTCAAGATCATCCAGAAGTTCTTTCTAGACGAGGAAAGTTAATGTCACTGCCCTCCAAGATGTGCCCCTCAATATTTGGGTTTGTTACTAAGTCCCCAGTTTTTATTTCCCTCTCAGGTTTATTCATTCTTCCTACCCATAGAGCTTGGGCTTCAGGTCTGCCTTTCACTTATAATTATATCTCCTATATGTGCAAAGTTTGTTCCAAATACCCCACAGACACGCATGCAAATATACTCGACAAGAGGACATTACAGGCAAAAACTGTCTCGAGGCTCACACAAATTCATTTCTTTTCCTGTTTGTACAGGGAGAGTCTTACTTCAGCCTCCCTTGCAGTTAGGTTGGGAACATGTAACTGAGTCCTGGATGATGAAATATGAATGAGTGTGCTCTACACCGCTTTGAGGTGTGGCTGTTAATGTCTTAGCACAGTTCCCTGTTTTCTCCTTTTCTGTCTCACAGTAACCGTGGAAACACACGCTCCAGATAATACAGAGATGGAAATGTCTTGCATTCTTGAGTTACCGCTTGGAGACGAATTGTCAGGGACTGAGCCAAGTTAGAGAGAGATGAGCTTCAAAGTGTCAGAGCAGCCAATTAAAACAAATTGAAAGTAACACTTAAGATTTTAATCACTTACGAGGATAGTATGAGCAAGAGGTTAAACCAGAGAAAGTGCTGACTCCCCACCCTGTCCCCTTGTCCATTCCCAACCCCCCACCCCCACCCCATGGACCTGCACCAGTCAAGGATCAGGTAGATCATCACAGATGTGAGGATGACTTACTCCTGAAGGAGTCCCAAACAAAAGGCCCCTGTGGTTTTAAGGACACTGGGTCAGGGGGGAAGGGGAAGGGAAAGGTCTGAGAGTTGGAAAACTCTGAATGCTGAGCTAACATGCACAAAATTCTCTCCAAGTTTCTCCCTTCATCTCCCCCCCTCCCTATTAGAAAGTCTCAATAGAGGCACCTGGGCTAGGAATGAAGCTAGGCACAAAAGTATGGCCAGTTTGGAGGGAGGAAGGGACTGAGTCCTTGACTGCGACTCCTTCAGTGACTGAAATGTGTTTTGCCCCAATCTGGAATGGGAATGACAGCTTTACCCCATGAGGAATGTCATCTGTAATTGCCAGGCCTGAAAAAAATCATGCTCAGGATTCAGCCAGGAGCCAGACTCTTCAAGAGTCACCAAAGAGAACTACCCGATTTAGACTGTGATATGAACAAGAAATAAATCTTTATTAAGTCAATATTTAGGATTTTAGGATTTATTTCTAAACATAGGATTTACTTGTGACCACAGAATAGCTTAGTCCATCCTGACTTTATAAAACTTAATAAAAGTTTAAGATGTAATGTCTATAAAGTAGGCATATGTCACCAGAAAAATGGTGACACCAGAAAACCAGGTTTTTAACATTAAAAGGATAATGGAGGAGATGATAGATAGAACAGGGACTTGGTTCATGTTTTAATTTCCTCCCGCCCCCAGTTCCTTGGATAACACATAAATCTTTATTCCTGCAACTTCTCCAACTCCAGTTTCTTTTGGGATACCAGCTAAGGACACAGCTGCTGCAGCCATTGAAGTCAAACAACAAGTTGGTATTGTTGCCTTCCCTGAAATGATTGAAAAAAACAATTATATTTCATGACAAATGGCCAAGGAAATGCTTAAAATATTTGAAGAGAAATCCTCACGTGTTACCGGGTCTAGAAAACAAAATCACACCCAAGAAAGTGGCTAGAGTTTCTGGAGTCAGGGACTATATCCACATGTGACTGCATTAGAAGAGTATTTCTTGCTGCTTTCTGAAGTTCAGGGCCAGATTGAGAATAATGGCACCATAATGAAAGATGAGAGATTTTGCAGGAGACCTGAAGCACTAACCAAACAGAGACCTTATTTACAACGGATGTGTTTAGCAATCTTGTGGTAACATTTGCTTTTGGTTAAAAGTACAAAATCTTTTCTTGTTGGTGGAGGACCAAGATGGTGGCCATTAGAGTTGTTTACTAAATATTTCCAGTTCCCCTCCTTTCAGGCAAGTGGTAGGACTGTACATACCCAACCCCTCTGAAGTGAGGTATGACAATGTGACTTGCTGGTTAGTGATGTCTGAGTAGAAATGATGAGTATTTCTTCTAAACAAGCTTAAGAAACAGTGCATGATTTACTATCAGCCCCTTCCCTTGACATAGGAATCAAAGAAGCAAGTGTTGGGTCTTTCTCAACCTAGGTCTCTAAGTGACTGTGATAATCAGGCCTCCTACCAATCTGCATTGGACAGATAGCATGAGTGAAGAAAAAAAAGTTATATTGAGCTGCTGAAAATTAGAGATTGTTTGCTTATTTGCTACCACACTAAATTTAGCCTATCCTTTTGCTCTTTAAAAACCTATAACAGAAAAAAATCATCTACAAACCATGGAGGGGGAGAAATAGGCCAAATAATAGAACCGAACATGATTCATTAGCAAGACTTAGAAAAGTAGGTGTGTGCTCAGCAAAACAAAAACAAAAACAGAAAACAAACAAACAAACAAACAAACAAATCCTCTTCATTCTCACCAAGGGGCTCTCAAGTCCTTGGAAGTTTAGTCAATAGATTTCTATCAGCAGAGTTTCTCAGGCCCAACTTGTAGAAACACAAGAGCAGAACTGATATTATCAACATATACCGGGCCTCCCAACATAAGGCAAAATTCTTGATCAAAATGAAATTTCACCAAAGCCATTCAATACCTCTGCTCTCTACTGTGCATGCTAAATTAAGAGTTCATTACTGTGCTACAGTAACTTAGTTCCCTTGGAAGATATTCAATATGAGCCAACCTAATTTCAAATCTCCAAAGGCAAAGTTTAATTTAGTATAAGGAAAAGGTTTCTAATAATTACAGCCATTTACACAATGGAATGTCCCTATTGTAAGATAACATGGGGTCATGCTTGATTGGAAGTTGGGTTCTATAGTCAGACATACAATGGAAGCTTACAATAATTAAAACTGTTATTGAGGGGCGCCTGGGTGGCGCAGTCGGTTGAGCGTCCGACTTCAGCCAGGTCACGATCTCGCCGTCCGTGAGTTCGAGCCCCGCGTCAGGCTCTGGGCTGATGGCTCGGAGCCTGGAGCCTGTTTCCCATTCTGTGTCTCCCTCTCTCTCTGCCCCTCCCCCGTTCATGCTCTGTCTCTCTCTGTCCCAAAAATAAATTAAAAAAAAAAAAAAAAACTGTTATTGAAATTTTCTTAGATAATCCAAAGGTACAGTAACTATGGTTTTGTGTATCTGTATATTATATGTACCTTTTGAAAAGTCTAAAAGAGCTGACTTTTCACTCCAGCTTTGATATATACGTTACTGTTTCCTTGGTTGAGAATTAAGTAAAGTTATTGCCTTATAATTAGGAGAAAAGTAGTTAGAAAATTATTTTTCCCCTGAATATTCATAGTTGTCTGCACATAAGTAAAGATTATCATAGGAAGAGAGTTAAAATGACAGAGTAGTGGGGTGGGGGGGACCCTATGCTTGCCTTGTCCCTCAAGCACAGCTAGATAAATATCATATCATTCTGAACACCCAGGAAATCGATCTGAGAACTAAGAGAACAAACTACACATCTAAAGAGAGAGAAATGGCCACATTGTGGAAGGTAGAAGCTATGGAGAGTTGATTTGGGGGACAAAAGAGTTGTGGGTGCTGTGGAAGGGAAGGAACCCTGATCATGGAGAGCAGAGAGAGAAGGAGAGAAAGCAGCATGCATGGGATTGCACAAGAAAAACACTTCCCCAAAACCATTGACTGGGAAAAAGAGAGAGGCTGATCATCACAGTTTTTGCAAGCAGTGGAGTTCAATGTCTGAAGTTTTAGAAGTCTGGGCCATCACCGGGTAGAGGCTGATAAGCTTTGCAGTGTTCCTGTGGAGGAGGGCAGAGGCACTGGAGTGGACAGGGTGCTCTGAGGATCCTCTGCGCCACACTGGGAGAGAGAGTTCCCTTTCTTGGAGTGCATTTGGGAGAGGTGGCACTGCCTCTCAGGGGACAAAAGACATGGTGGGCACCATCGAGGAGCCCCATTAATCAGCAGCAGAGACACCTGCTGAGGGCAGCTAACATGGAAGTCAGCTTTTGGCATTGCTTCACCATAAACTCCGAGCCCCTGTGTGTTCATGAAACTGCCCTTTTGGGACAAATTGACACCAGCCACAGCACAAGACCCGCCCCCAGAGGATTAGCATGGGTCTGTGTCATGCCTGGTCCCTAAAATTTGGAATTTTGAAACCCAGGCCCGTGCCTGAGATAAAACACAAGAGTACTATGCCACAAGGCAGGCAGTTGGCTCAGACGCAGACAGGGTGAATACAAGGATCTGACGGAAGCCTGAAACACAACAGAGATTTTTCGCTCCTCTCTTGAGGGCTTCCCAAACAGCAGCAGGTGCAAACTCCCCAGTCCAGGATGAGAGAACTAGCTGATGCCATTTTCCCCCCCAGCCCATCAGCACAGATGGATTTCCATAAGCAGCACAGCACCGCCAGTGGAGGCTGGAGCCACTTACCCCAAGCCCCACCCCACTGAGCCCTGTAGGTGCATCTTTACTAGGACAGGAGTGCCTGAGAACCAGTGCAACAAGACTCTCCCCCAGAAGACTAGCACAAACCTCCCACATGCACCAAGTCTATTGATCATAGAGTGCTACAAACTTCAGCTCTAGGGAAAATAGAATCCAGCCGTTTATAACAAGCACACCAAAACACACCTAGTTAAAACTCACCACACACTGGACAAGGTTCAAACGCTTCCCATTGCAGGCAAGGAGAAACTCTGCAGAGAACTGATCTGAGGGAAAGAGCAGCCAAAACATAACAGCAAAGTGCACAGGCATACACCAAAAAAAATCTTCTTGAAGTACCAAGGCCTGTACAGTGTATGACTTCGTCTTAATATAGCCATTACCCTCAGGAGCAGGAAATGCAATGGTATTTCCTAATACACAGAAGACAGAGTCTAGCAAAATGCCAAGACAGAGAAATTCATCCCAAAAGAAAGAACAGGAAGAGGTCACGGCCAGGAATCTAATCAAAACAGATATAAGTAATATTCCTGAATCAGAATTTAAAACAACACTCATAAGGATACTAGCTGGGCTTGAGAAAAGCATAGAAGACATTATGGAGTCCCTTACTGCAGAGATTAAAAAAAAAAAAAAAAACACTGGGGCGCCTGGGTGCCTCAGTCGTCTGAGTGTCCGACTTCAGCTCAGGTCACGATCTCGCAGTTCGTGGGTTCAAACCCCACGTTGGGCTCTGTGCTGACAGCTCAGAGCCTGGAGCCTGTTTCAGATTCTGTGTCTCCCTCCCTCTCGACCCTCCCCCGTTCATGCTCTATCTCTCTCTGTCTCAAAAATAAATAAACGTTTAAAAAAAATTTAAAAAAAAAAACACCTAAAAACTACTCAGGCTGAAATAAAAAAAATGCCATAACTGAGATGAAAAACATACTGAATGTATTGACAACAAGGATGGAAGAATCAGACTACTGATTATATTACTAATTAATAATATAGAAGATAAGATTATGGAAAATAATGAAGCTGAAAAGAAGAAGGAAAGAAAAACATTAGATCATGAAAGTAGACTTAGGGAACTTAGTGACTCCATAAAGTATAATAACATTCTTGTCACAGGAGTCCCAGAAGAAGAGAGGGGGAAGTGGGCAGAAGGTTTGTTTAAGGAAATTATAGCTGAAAACTTCCTTAATCTGGGGAAGGAAACAGACATCCAAATCCAGGAGAGAACTCCCATCAAAATCAACAAAAGCTGTCCAACACCAAGGCATATCATAGTGAAACTTGCAAAATGCAGAGATAGGAATCCTGAAAGCAGCAAGGGAAAAACAAATTCTTAGCCTACAAGGCAAGACAAATAAGGTTTGCATCAGATCTCTCCACAGAAACTTGGCAGACCAAAAGGGAGTGGCATGATACATTCAATGGGGAAAAAATGTAGCCAAGAATATTTTATCCAACAAGGCTGTCATTCAGAATGGAAGGAGAGATAAAGAGTTTCCCAGACAAACAAAAACTAAAGGAGTTTGTGACCATTACACCAGCCCTGCAAAAAATATTAAAGGGGACTCTGAGTAGGAAAGAAAGGCCAAAAGACTAGAAAGAAACCGAGAAAATCTCCAGAAACACTGGCTTTACAGATAATAATATGGCATTAAATTAATATCTGTCAATAATCACTCTGAATGTAAATGAACTAAATGTTCCAATCATAAGACATAGGTTATTAGAATGGATAAAAATAATAATACCCATCTGTATGTTGCCTATAAAACACTCATTTTAAATTTTTTTTTCAACGTTTTTTATTTATTTTTGGGACAGAGAGAGACAGAGCATGAACGGGGGAGGGGCAGAGAGAGGGAGACACAGAATCGGAAACAGGCTCCAGGCTCCGAGCCATCAGCCCAGAGCCTGACGCGGGGCTCGAACTCACGGACGGCGAGATCGTGACCTGGCTGAAGTCGGACGCTTAACCGACTGCGCCACCCAGGAGCCCCTAAAACACTCATTTTAGACCTAAAGACACTTGCATATTGAAAACGAGGGTATGGAGAACCATTTATTATGCTAATGGATGTCAAAAGAAAGCTAGAGTAGCCGTAGCTATATCAGGCAAACTAGATTTTATTTTTTAAAATATTTTTCAAGTTTGCTTGCTTTGAGAGGGGGGAGGGGCAGAGAGAGAGGGAGAGAGGACCCTAAGCAGGTGCCAAACTCAGCGCAGAG
Source organism: Panthera uncia (assembly GCF_023721935.1). NCBI lineage: Eukaryota > Metazoa > Chordata > Mammalia > Carnivora > Felidae > Panthera > Panthera uncia. The sequence goes on along the minus strand of NC_064811.1, from coordinate 58,109,980 downwards.
CCTGACACGGGGCTCAAACTCATCGCTGTAAAATCATGACCTGAGCCAAAATCAAGAGTTGGGTGCTTAAACCAAGCCACCTAGGTGCCCCCAAACAAACTGGATTTCAAACCAAAGACTACAGCAAGAGGTAAAGAAGGGCACTATAACATAATTAAGGGGTCTATCCAACAAGAAGATCTAAAAAGTGTAAATATTTATGTCCCCAACTTGATAACACCAAATATATAAATCAGTTAATAACAAACATGAAGAAACTCATTGATAATAATACAATAATAGTAGGGGTCTTTAATACCCCATTTACAACAACGACAGATCATCTAAGCAGAAAATCAACAAAGAAACAATGGCTTTGAATGACACAGTGGACCAGATAGATATAATAGATACATTCAGAATATTTCATCCTAAAGCAACAGGATACACATTCTTTTCTCCTTTTTTAAGTTTATTTATTTGTTTTGAGAGAGAGAGAGAGAGAGTGCAACACATGAGTGAGGGTGGGAGGGCAAAACAAAAGGCAGAGAGAGAATCCAAAGCAGATTCTGTAATGATGTGCACAACTGTGAGATCATGACCAGAGCCGAAATCAAGACTCAAACACTGGACTGACTGAGCCACCCTGGTGCCCCAGAATACACATTCTGTTCAAGTGCACATGGAACATTCTCCTGAATAGATCACATACTGGGTCACAAATCAGGCTTCAATAACAACTAAAAGACTGAGGTCATACCATGCATATTTTCAGACCACAATGCTATGAAACTTGAAGTCAACCACAAGAAAAATTTGGAAAGACCACAAATAATGGAGGTTAAAGAACCTACTACTGAAGAATGAATGAGTTAACCAGGAAATCAAAGAAATAAAAAATACATGGAAGCAAATATCTCTGGAGGAAAGGGAACAAAAGCAAGAATAAACTATTGAGATCTCCTTAAGATAAAAAGCTTCTGCATAGCAAAAGAAACAACAAAACTAAAAGGCAGCCGGAATAGGAATAAGAATAGGAGAAGATATTTTCAAATGACATATCTGATAAATTGGTTAGTATCCAAAATTTGTAAAGAACTTATCAAACTCAATACCCAAAAAACAAATAATCCAATTAAAAAATGAGCAGAACATGAATAGATATTTTTCCAAAGAATACATACAGATGGCTAACGGACACCTGAAAAAGATGCTCAACATCGCTCATCTTCAGGGAAATACAAATCCAAACCATGAGAGATACCACCTCAAAACTGTGAGAATGGCTAAAATTAACAACACAGGAAACAACAGATGTTGGGAGGATGCAGGGAAAGGGGAACTTCTTACACTGTTGGTGGGACTGCAAATTGGTACAGCCACTCTGGAAAACAGTATGGATGTCACTCAAAAAGTTAAAACTCGACTACCCTACAATCCAGCAATTGCCCTACTAGGTATTTACTCAACATATACAAAATAGTGATTAAAAGGACCACATGTACCCTGATGTTTAAAATAACATTATCAACAATAGCTAAACTATAAAAAGAGCCCAAATGTCCATCAACTGGTGAATGGATAAAGAAGATGTGGTATATATATATATATATATATGTATATATATATATATATATATATGAAGATTACTCAGCCATAAAAAATGAAATCTTGCCTTTTGCAACAATGTGGATGGAGCTAGAGTTTATTATGCTAAGCAAAATAAGTCAGTCAGAGAAAGACAAATACCATATGATTTCACTCATATGTGGAATTCAAGAAAGAAAACACATGAACAAGGGGTAGGTGGGGGAAAGGAGAGGAAAGCAAACGTAAGAGACTCTTAAATATACAGAACAAACTGAGGGTTGCTAGAGGGGAGGGGGGCAGGGGAATGGGCTAAATGGGTGATGGATATTAAGAAGGCATTTTTTGTGATGAACTCTGGATGTTATATGTAAATGATGAATCACTAAATACTACTCCTGAAACCAATATTACATTGCATGTTAACTAGAATTGAATAAAAACTTGCAAAAAAAAAAAAGATTAACATATAACATAACTCCTTAACATTGATTTCATTGTAAATTCTCAAGAAGAGACTAGATTCACTGCCTGAGTATTGGTCAGACTTCGTAATCTCTGAATGTTCAACTCAAACCTGATTTTAGACTTCTCCTTAGAGTGGAGGAACTACAGTAAATGGGTAGCTTGGTCCTATTTTGGTTCCCATTTGGTTTCCCCTGAAGTCAGATGAGTTGTAACCTGCCCAACCTTAGTCCTTTCTACCTAAGTAGCTGGGGCCAATTAATTTCCTTTTGAAGGCTCGTAATCTCTGGGGGGCAATTCTGCCCTTATATGGGTGAATTAAAGGAGTTTGTATTATTCAGCATCAAATCATCCTGTCTGCTCGTTTATCTGTGGTCTAAAATTTTATGTCTAAAGTCTGAAATAAAATCACCACTATGCTCCTTGCAGTCTAGAATCAACAATCAGACCTTTGCCTTATTCCCATTGTCTGAACCTATCTTGATAAGATGGCCAAAACTTCATTCCTTGAGAACTGAAGCTTTGTGTTTCTCTTGTCATTTCTCTCTCTCTAGGCGTTGGTTACCTGCCTCTAAACCCCAGTCACTTGCTCACACCACACATACATAGACCTCTATGCTCACAAGAAGAAAATATGACCTTGCCTACCCATTTGTTATAATGCTATTCACTCCAGGTGGGAATTATAGAATCAGACTTTATGAATAGAAAAGCATCTCTGTCTAATCTGCAATTGTCACTTATTCCTAGGTTCCATATGACAGGCTCTCTCAATGCCTATCAGGTACCCTCTCTGCTATCCCTTGATGAATCTCCCAAATGCCAGCCTCTTGCCAGAGCTATTACCTGCTCTCTGTCCCCAGTACTCTCTGTTTATTATCCTTGGCCTGATTGCTATACCTTGTAACATCATTTGCTACTGGTCTGACTAATCTAACCAATAAGGAGGTGGGTTCTTTACATTGTCCTAGTCATTTTTAAAATTTATTTAAACATTTTTTTCATCCTAGTCATTTTTAATGCCTCTATACACAGACCTGTATATTCACTAAGACTGTAATTGTCATTCTGAGGGAGAAAAATATATATTGTAGCTCAAACCTTTACTTCAATTCCATGTAATAAAGCATTGTGTTCTCAGAGCCCATATATTAAAAAAAAAAAATCTGTCTTCAAAATGGAAAACACTCTTCTTCAGAGAGTATGGCAAGGAGAAATGACTTACCTCTCCTTCACTGATGCTTGATTCTCTTTGTCTACCTCGCAGATCTGCTCGAGATTTGGAATTTGGAATACATCGCTATATTCTGTGTCATCTTTTTTGTACAATAGGAAGCACTTGAGTCTTGCTTTGTTATTTATATTGCAACAGTCAGAAAACTCCTGTTTGTCAGCCATTCCTTGGTTATTACAAACATGCTCTAGGAAGGTAGTCATCTGTAGGAGGAATAATAATAATTTAAAAGTGAAAAATGTGTGATCTACATCCCTAACCACAGGAAAGTTAAAGAATTATTTCAGGAAAAGACCACTGAGTGTACAACTTCTATTTAACAGTCCCTGGACATAGCTCTTTAGAGAAAAAGCTTTTAGATTTTGAAGTCTAAAATCCCACGTGCGGACATGGGCCCAAAGGAATTCATCACTCTCTCCTTTCCTATGTAATTGCTTCATTTTCATATAGTTGTTAAGAGGTATTAAACACAAGCCAAAATTACAGAGCCTAACGAAGTTCAGGTATTTTTTTATGAGAACTATCCGCCAAGAAATAGATGGTAATTTGCTTTCCTTGCTTCCTAATTGTTTTCAGTTTGGTTTCCATGGGAAGTTATTTTAAGAATGCAACTCTGAGGCAGTGTGTATTCAATGTCAAATATTCAAATGAAAATGTGCTAATTTAGTTAGTTTTCAAATACCTTTGAGTGGCAGTAAATGTGTGGGATGCTGTAAACCTCAAAAGACATACATTTCTAGATTTAGGGGAAAAAGGCAAAAAAAAAAAAAAGGCCATCTTTTGAAGTAGAAATAAGAAGTAATCACTATAAAGTAAGTGAGACTAGTCATTGGCAGAAGCATTTCATTTAAAGTGTGCTTCTCATAAGACTGATAATTTTTCTGTCTATTTAGAGTCTAGTAAAAGATAGGTGAGTTTTAACTCCAAGAAGATGGACTTAAAAATAAAAACCTCCCAAGAAATAAGAAAACCACTGACTTGTAGTTTAAAGTGTTTGGCATGAGGTAAGTGATCCATAAAATATGTAGATTGTACAAATATGTTGTTAGTGTTTATCAAGAATTCACTAATTACAAGACAGACATACTTTATGAGATAGTAATAGTCCCCAAGATTTCCTACTAACTGGTAAAAGGAGCCTATAATAATATTCACCTCTTTCTTCTTTTTCATATTCTCTTAGAAACTTTTTTAAATTAGTACTTTGATTTCCCAGTTACCTTTGTATAAGGATGTTGGACAATAGTATTCCAGAGGCAGAAGAACAACCAACTTAAATGAACAAATTGGCATTTTAGGTTATAATAGTCGCTTGAGTGCTTTTTTCTCTGAGTCTGACCTCCCAGCAATGAAATGAAAAACTGTAGGTTTATAAACCTATAAAATTTACATTTTGAGTGTGATTCACGTACACATCGCTGCCTTAAAATCCCCTACCTAATTGTTCAGCACCCCACCTCATAACAACACCTTCTGGCTGGAATTTCGGTTTAAAAAAAAAAAGGGAGAGAGAAAGACAGAACACGATTCACCTACCAACTGGTGAGAGCATTCGGACGGTGATTCCTGTGGCTTGAGGACCTTGCACTTCTCTGCACGATCTACCAACTCTTCAACTATGGTTTGTACTTCTTGATAAGTTGATTTCTGAAGAAACTGAGCAACCATAATGCTAGTACTGAAACATAACACTTGTGAGAGTGCTAAAGATAGAATCAAAACTCTTCCCCCATCGTTGTGAGATCACTGCCCTCTACCCCCTCCAGAATAAGTATGATTTCAAATTTCAGACAAAAGAATATCAATAATTCAACTCACATGTCTCTTAAGTTCTCTTGCAGATAATTCTGGCTATTAGTGTGGTTCAAGGCTGAAGAAAAATGAGATTTTATTTGCCTAAGAGGATATTTTCAAAATTGAAATCTCCCTGTATAATTCTGAAATGTATATTTTTTTCACTTATGAATTTCCAGGTCAATTCCATTTGCCCTCAAAAATTAAAACACATTACCAGAATTTATATTCACTTGTGTTTAAACTGCATTCTGTGAATAACTTATTTCTGTTCAAATATATCGTGTACTCAAAATCTGTCATTGGCCTCCCATTAAGTTGCGTGTACTTGTGTTGACACACTTGAATTAATTAATGTGATTTGGTTATTTAACTCTTTATGTTAGAAGTTACTAGAACATCCAAGGAATGCTAAGAAAATTAAGGTTTAACATTGGTAGCAAACATACAAACATTAGCACTTTGACAGGATTCATTTGGCAAAGACATTATCTCACCCATTTTGGATTTACTCATCAACTTTATCTTTCTTATCACCTCCACTCACCGCGCACACACTCACACACACACACACACACACACACACACATACGTTTTCTATTGAAAACAATACCTTCTGCTTATACTAATAGCTCCTAAAGAGCTTAGCAGCTACCTATTAAATAAAGAAATCATTGTTATTTACTTGCCCTGTTAATATAGAGAAACGTTCTGGAGTCAGTTACTCTGAGTTCAACTTCTAGCTCTAATACTGACTGTGGTCTTGGAAAAATTACTTAAGCTCTCAAAGTTGCTGCTTCTCCATCTACAAAATGTAAATAAACTCTACCGCACTGGATGTTTGTTAGGATTAAATGGAAACATGTGTGACGCACCAAGAACAGTGCCTGCCACAGAATAGGTACTGAAGAAGATAGATCATAATATTATTCCTGCTACTATAAATACAATTACTTTATCCAAAATCATTTATCCGATTTCAAATACAAGTTTGAAATGGATCATTCCATCACCAAGGATGGAAGTAAGACTAAAACGAGATCTTCCTGTGTGTGTTGCCTCAATATGTTAGTTCTCTTTCTGCATCCGTTCCACAAATTAATTTCTAGCCATTTCCAATGACTCTATTGACAATGATGAGCACTGAGAAAGATAAACCTTTCCATACATATTTAAGTAGTTGCTATGCCTTTACTTCCTGGCACATGGGATATATAGAATGTAAATAGGATCCCTACCTGCAGCTAGTAAACTTCTCTGTAGAGTTTGGCATTGAACGTAGCTGAAGAAAACAAGAAAACATATGGGTCTAAGATTCTTCATTATTTTAGATGAACCTTTAAAGAAGGTGCTCTATCACCTGAAAAAAATGAAGAATCCTTTTATACTCTTTTCAAGTAATTACTATTAATAATTAACCTTTTCCTGGTGAATATTTTTTCCAGGCCAGGACGACCCTGATAAAATTTAAGAATCTCATGACAATGAAGAAATATTGTTAATAGATGGCATTCATTAATGAATACTGGATTTTAAAATCAGTCATGTCAATCTACTTGTTTTTTCAAGATTATACCATGTAGGCCTTGGAATAATCAATATGCGCCTTTGGTAAACATCTCATTTCCTGGAAATGCTTGTTGACATGTACAAAGTTCTGAAGTGGCAGGAGGAAAGTAAACATGAACTACAACAGATTCAAATAAATGGCTAAAGCCCTGATTCCAGTGCTGGGCACATTTTCAAGTCCCTGGTGAGAGTGGGAAACATAGGCCTCGGAAGCAAACCCAAGGAAACGGGACCTAATTTACCGAGTGCTTATTGTGAATCTGGTGCTTTATATGACTGTATTTAGATAACACTTTTCTTGTTTCTTGAAGAAGACATTAAGACTGAGGATCATATGGGCCTGCCCACCATACTTGGTAGCCAGCTAAAAGTGGCACCTGGGAGCCTCAAGTTCTGGAGAAGGCCAGCAACACATTGTGCAGTCTGTCTAAAGACCATGAAGCTGCTGACAGCACTGGTGAGAGTGAACCAAGACAACAACATGGACAGGCTCTTGGCCCAGTGGCTGTATGAGATTGAGAGCATCACGAAACTCAAGGTATCTTGAAACTCAAGTACTACGTGGAGCTGCTGGACCAATGAAGCCATCAGGATGCAAATGTGCAGATGAAGTGCATCCTTGTGCTAAAGGTGCACTATGAGAAATGGGAGTTGGCAATGAAATTGGGCCTTTTCTTCATCAATTGAAGGAATGAATTTTTTTGATGACCTAGGACGGGCAACCAGAAATCACTTTCTAGTGTATGCTGCTCTTGAGGCTTATATCTGAGGCAGACACAGAGGACTTAGATTTGCCCTGACAAATTGGGGTTTGCTCATGGGATTGGGAAGCCAGCCAAAAGCAGCACCTGGGAGCCTTGAGTCCTGGAGAAGACTAGGAACACATCATGCAGCCTGTCTATAAGGTACAGGTGGAGGAGTCTGGACTGCTTTGCAAGGACGCGGCTTGGCAGACTGCAGGAATATCCTTCACTAAGAGATACCTGGGAGCCCTGATTACTGGCAGAGCAGACAAATCTGGAAGCCTTGCAAGAACTGACTCCAGCATGCTAACCATGGTATCCTCAATAAGAGACACCAGAAATCTGGTTTGTTACAGAAGCCTGGGACTTCAGAAAACAGGCAGACTTAGAGGACTTGGATTTCCCTGCCATGTTGGAAGCAGGAAGAAATAGAAAATTTGAACAGACCAATTACCAGGAATGAAGTTGAATCAATAACCAAAATCTCCCAACAAACAAAAGTCCAGAGCCAGATGGCTTCACAGGCAAATTCTACCAAACATTTAAAGAAGGTTTGGGGCGCCTGGGTGGCCCAGTCGGTTGGGCGTCCGACTTTGGCTCAGGTCATGATCTCACCGTTCGTGAGTTCAAGCCCCGCATCAGGCTCTGTGCTGACAGCTCAGAGCCTGGAGCCTGCTTCATATCCTGTGTCTCCCATTTTCTCTGCCCCTCCCCCACTCATGCTCTGTTCCTCTCTGTCTCAAAACTAAATAAACATAAAGAAGAATTAATACCTACCCTCTTCAAACTACTTCAAAAAAATAGAAGAGAAAGGAAAACTTCCAAATTCATTCTATGAGGCCAGCATTACCCTGATACCAAAACCAGATAAAGATGTCACTAAAAAAGAGAACAACAGGCCAATATCTCTAATGAATATAGATGACAAAATCCTCAACAAAATACTAGCCAGCCAAATCCAACAATACATTAAAAAAAAATCATACACCACAATCAAGTGGGATTTTTTCCCAGGATACAAGGGTGGTTCAATATTCACAAATCAATCAGTGTGATACATCGCATCAATAAGAAAAAGGACAAAAACCATATGATCATTTCAATAGATGCAGAAAAAGCATTTGACAAAGCATTTGACAAAGTACAACATCCATTCATAATAAAATCCCTCAACAAAGTAGGTTTTCAGGGAACATATCTCAACATAATAAATCTATGAGACACCCACAGTGAACACCATATTCAACGGGGAAAAACTGAGAGCTTTTCCCCCAAGGTCAGGAACTGGACAAGGATATCCATTCTCGCCATCATTATTCAGTATAGTACTGGAAGTCCTAGCCACAGTAATCAGAAAACAAAAAGAAACAAAAGGTATCCGAATTGGTAAGGAAGAAGTAAAACTTTCACTATTTGTAGATGACATGATACTAAATATAGAAAACCCTAAGGACTCCACCAAAAAACTACTAAAACTGAAAAAAATGAATTCAGTAGTCACAGGACACAAAATCAATGCACAGAAATCTACTGCATTTCCATACACTAATAATGAAGCAGCAGAAAGAGAAATTAAGAAAATGATCCCATTTACAATGGCACCAAAAATAATAAAATACCTAGAGTAAACTTAATCAAAGAGGAAAAAGACCTGTACTCTGAAAACTATAAAACACTGATGAAACAACTTGAAGACAATACAAAGAAACGGAAAGACATCCCATGCCCATGGATTGGTTGGAAGGGAAAATATTGTTATAATGTCTATACTACCCAAAGCAATCTACACATTTAATGCAATCTCTGTCAAACAGCATTTTTCATGGAACGAGAACAAACAATCCTAAAATCTGTGTGGCACCACACACACACACACAAAAAAAAAACCAAACGGACAATCTTGAAAAAGAAAAACAAAGCTGGAAGTATCACACTTCTGGACTTCAAGTCATATTACAAAAGTGTAGTAACCAAACAGTATGGTGCTGGCACACACAAAAAAAAGACACACAGATTAGGATGGTTAGGTGGCTCAGTTGGTTGAGCATCTGACTTCAGCTCAGGTCATGATCTAATGGTTCATGAGTTCAAGCCCCACATCAGACTCTGCACTGACAGTGCAGGGCCTGCCTGGTATTCTCTCTCTCCCTCTCTCTCTGCCCCTCCCCCACTTTCTCTCTCTCTCTCTTTCTCTTTTTTTTTTTTTAATTTTTTTTTTCAACGTTTTTTATTTATTTTTGAGACAGAGAGAGACAGAGCATGAACGGGGGAGGGGCAGAGAGAGAGGGAGACACAGAATCGGAAACAGGCTCCAGGCTCCGAGCCATCAGCCCAGAGCCTGACGCGGGGCTCGAACTCACAGACCGTGAGATCGTGACCTGGCTGAAGTCGGACGCTTAACCGACTGCGCCACCCAGGCGCCCCATCTCTCTTTCTCTTAAAATAAATGAATAAATTTAAAAAATATAGACAGCCAGATCAATGGAACAGAATAGAAAACCCAGGAATAAACCCACAATTATGTGGTCAATTAATCTTCTACAAAGGAGGAAAGAATATGCAATGGGAAAAAGACAGTCTCTTCAACAAATGGTGCTGGGAAAACTGGACAGCTACATCCAAAAGAATGAAACCACTTTCTTACACCATACACAAAAATAAACTCAAAATGGGTTAAAGACCTAAACATGAGACATGAAACCATAAAAATCCAGGAAGAAAACACTGGCAATAATTTCTCTGACATAGGCCATAGCAACATTTTCTGGATAATGTCTCCTGAGGGAAATAAAAGCAAAACTAAACTATTAGGACTACATCAAAATTAAAAGTTTCTGCACAGTGAAGAAAACAATCAACAAACTAAAAAGCAACCTATTGGATGGGGAGAAGACATGTACAAATGACATATCTGATAAAGGGTTAGTATCCAAAATATATAAAGAAACAATATAACTCAACAACCAAAAAACAAATAGTCCAATTAAAAAATGGGCAGAAGACATAAACAGACATTTCTCCAAAGAAGCCATCCAGATGGCCAGCAGACACACGGAAAGACACTCAATATCACTCATCATTAGGGAAATGCAAATCAAAACTACAATGAGATGTTATCTTGCACCTGTCAGAATGGCTCATATCAAAAACACAAGAAACAATAGGTGTTGATGAGGATGTGGAGAAAAACAAACTTTGATAGACTGTTGGTGGGAATGCAAACTGGGGAACCACTGTGGACAACAGTATGAAGGTTCCTCAAAAAGTTAAAAATAGAACTACCCTGGGATCCAGCAATGGCACAACTGGGTATTTAGCCAAAAAATACAAAAACACGAATTCAAAGGGATACATGCATCTTTATGTTTATGGCAGCATCATTTACAATAGCCAGATTATGGAAGCAGCCCAAGTGTCCATCAATAGACGAATGAATAAAGAAGAAACGGTATGTGTGTGTGTATATATATATATGTGTGTGTGTGTGTGTGTGTGTATGTGTATTACACATATGTATTACATATACATATATACATATATATGTATATATACATATATATACATATACATATATATACATGTATATGTGTATATATATATATGTGTGTGTGTGTGTATATATATATATATATATATATATTTGTAATGGAATATCACTCAGCCATAAAAAAGAATAAAATCTTGCCATTTCCTACAACATGGATGGAGCTAGAGAGTATAATGAGAAGCAAAATGAATCAGAGAAAAACAAATACCATATGATTTCACTCATGTGGAATTTAAGAAACAAAACTAGCAAAGGAAAAAAAAGGAGAGCGAGACAAACCAAGAAACAGACTCTAGAGAACAAAGACAGTTACCAGAGGGGAGGTGGATGCAGATTAAGAGTACACTTATCATGATGAGCACAGAGTAATGTATAGAATTGTTGAGTCACTATACTGTATACCTGAAACTAATATAACATTGTATCTTAACTATACTGGAATTAAAATTAAAAACTTAATTTAAAAAAATGATCAGTAGCAACAACAGAATCAGGATCATGTAATTTACTCATGGATTCACAAGTAGAAATTCAGGTCTGCCTGGTTCTGGAGCCCACACCACCCAAGACCTAGTATTGAAAACTGAGATATCAACATTCCTCAGCTATTGTCCCCTTTACCTAACATCCAGTTTGGAGATCTAAAGGAAGAAACAGGTAATTACTGATTAAATAAAAAGTCTAAGATAAATGTAAAGTCCAAAAGTTTTGTAAATGGGAGATCACTGGTTACTACTCTAACAATTCCTGTCCTTAGTTTCCTCATTTATATATGGAGGATTTGGACCAGATAAGATCTAAGACTGTCAGTCCATTGCTTAATTCTACTACCCATATATTCTCAATTCTGGATTCCTAGGCAAAAAATATACCACAAGTAAGAAAGATATATTTACCTGAAAAATAATGACAGTTCTGTTATTATTTAGGTTTGGGACACATTGGCCAATGATAAAGAATATGGATGATGTGTGATGGAAAACTAGGGTCAACAAAGGAAAAGTTATCCTTGGCAGGTTTTTATAATCCTCTTCAGGGTCCTCTAGACAGTTCTAATGCCCAGCATCTCTTCTGTTGTACATTCTTAGAGCCGTGCCCTTGAGATCTTACTCTGAACCTCCTGGAACAATCAGAAACGGACCTGTTACTCAGGAGTGACAAATCCCTTGGATGAGTGCTGACAGACTGTCACCCCCTGCAGACGTTACTAACTGATCACTGCACTCTTTCTCTTTGAACCTTGGCTCAGCCTTAGGATTATTCACTGCACAATGCCACAAGAGAGACACTATCAACTGATTGGAGCTGATGAAAAAAACAAAAAACACAACAACAAAACACTATATGTGTGCTAAACTAATTCTTCTTTTTAAAAAACTGGAGAAAACTAACATCCTATTGGAACTTTCTTCTCAGAACAAGAGATTCTTGAAAGCATAAAAAGATGCTAAGTCCTTTGTCAGTGACTAATGATGGAATTTCAGACCAGAGGAAAAACAAGTAGTGGGGATTATTTAAACAAAGGCAAGGGGATGAGTTTTGTGATAATACTCAAAAGACAGCACAGAATTTGTTCTCTGAAAGAATGAGATCTTCACACTGACTTTTCAGATAAAAAATGGAAGGTATACAAGTATAAGACACAGTGATGATTTTTAATAAATATTATTTCACAACAAAACTAATTCTATTTTTTCTTAGAGAGAGAGAGGGCGTGCATGCATGCAAGTGGAGGAGGGATAGAGGGAGAGCGAGAGAGAGGGAGAGAGAGAGGGAAAGAATCTCTTTTTTTTTGAAGATATAACAATCCTTTTTAAAATTTTTTTAATGTTTATTTATTTTTTGAGAGAGAGAAAGACAGGCCATGAGTGGGGAAGGGGCAGAGAGAGAGGGAGACACAGAATCTGAAGCAGGCTCCAGGCTCTGAGCTGTCAGCACAGAGCCCGACGGGGGACTCGAACTCACGGATCGCGAGATCATGACCTGAGCTGAAGTCAGACGCTTAACTGACTGAGCCAACCAGGCATCCCAAGAGAGAGAGAATCTTAAGCAGGCTCCGCACCAGGTGCAGAGCCCAATGTGGGGCTCAACCTCATGACCATGAGATCATGACCTGAGCCAAAATCAAGAGTTAGTACTCAACAGACTGAGCGACCCAGGTGCCCCATAACAAACCTAATTCTTATTTGAGTGATAGAAAGAGAGTTTGAAGAAAACTTAGAAAGACCAGGACTGGGGGGCACCTGGGTGGCTCAGTCGGTTAAGCGTCCAACTTCAGCTCAGGTCACGATCTCGCGGTCCGTGAGTTCGAGCCCCACGTCGGGTTCTGGGCTGATGGCTCAGAGCCTGGAGCCTGCTTCCGATTCTGTGTCTCCCTCTCTCTCTGCCCCTCCCCCATTCATGCTCTGTCTCTCTCTGTCTCAAAAATAAATAAACGTTTAAAAAAAAAATTAAAAAAAAAAAAAAAAAAGAAAGACCAGGACTGGATCCCTGGATCCCACCTGAAACCTGGGTGGGGGTTGCTCATGCACATGCAACCTTGGCACTAATTATTGTATCGTGAGTCTTATCCCGCTGAGGAACAACATCTCTAGTACTAGTAAATTCTTCATGTGCTGAGTGCTGGTATGTTCTATTCACTGGTGTGAGTTCTGTCTGAGCAATACAGAGTAAGTGTGAGTTGCCCTCATTCCACATCCTCTCCTCTCTAGGTAAAATATATCTTTTGAAGAAACCATCCTCTTTCCTTTCCCTCCTTTCCTCACATCACACTGTTTACCTGCTTTTTACTAGTGTGTTCTCTGGCATATCAGTAGAGAGTTCTTTGACAATACTCTCTGTGATTATAGAGTCTTGTGATGACAGCAAGTTCCTGGATCTCTGGTTTCATATCTGCCGTGTTTAGCACAGTATTGGACACATAGCGGAATCCACTGTTAGGTACAAAATTGAATTAGCTAACTGTGCTCTGATTCGCTTCTGTTTGCTAAACTTATTATCCATTATCTGACTAAAACTTTCTTCCAGCTCTCCTCATTAGTAAATGGAAGTGTTTGGAAAATGGCAAAAAGACAAAATAACGTTACAAAATAAACATCTATTATCTGCTGGCCATCGTGTTGGGTACTTTATACAGTAATTTAATACATTTCTCTAAAGCCTTTGTGATGTGGAGAATATTCTCCCACATGACACAAAGAAATGGAGGTCTTGGAATGTAGGGAACTTATCTGAGGCCATACAGCAAGTTAATGGCAGAAGGCATTTGATGCCCACCCCTTCTCACTTAGATTGAGTGCCTGTGCAATGTGCTCCCACAGCAGAGGACTTTTTCTATCCCTATGACATCATATGTGATTGCTTATTTACTATCCGTCTCCCCTGCCATGGGGAACCATCTCTAATTGGCTCACATTTGTATCCACAGTGGGAGACTAATAACTATTTGTTGGTGAAATAAATCAAAATCCCAAGACTTCATTGCAAACGCTATGCCAAAAAAATTCTGTGACTGTTCTCATGTATTACCTACTAAATGGTCATCATCTTCAATTTCAGACACTGAAACACTAAGAACACTAAAAGTTTAGAGAACAGTCAGGCCCTGAGCCCATGACCAACCTTCATCTCCTCTCTGTTCCCACCACGCTCTCCTGAGACATGACTGACAAGCACTTACATCTCCAGCATTCACAACAATTATGGCTTGGAATAGCAGGAGAAAAGAGCCATTGTCAAGGATCATGGGTGCTCCTCCCTCTCTACGAATAACAGATTTTGTTTGTCATTCAACATGGCCACACCTAGGAGGTACTGTGTACAAAATATAGTTCTGGGATTGGAGGACTCAGATTCAAACCTTGGTTCTGCCAGTTACCAGTTGTATGACATTGAACAGATTCGTTTATCCCCCTGAGACTCAAGTTGCCCATTTGTAAAGTGGGAATTAAAATGATATCTCCTGCATAGAATTGTTAGGATTAAATGAGATAATGCATGAAAAGTACTCAGGACAATGTTGGCTACACTGAAAACATTCAGTGCCAGCTGGTAGTATGGGCGACAGCAACAGCAATGCTTCCTGCCCTCAGCTCCCCATTTCTCTCCCAGTAGCAGCAAGAAAAGCATCTGTGAGGATTCTGTCCACACCATTGCTGTCTTGGAGCCCCATGTCCCTTGGAGCTGTGTACCATTGAGCCAAAGATTCTGATGGAATGAGTGAATCTTGATTGTTTAATTTTGTTATCAAGTTGACACATAACATCAGTCTTTGAGAAATAACTTGATGATTTTGTTGTTTATTGCTTGCTACAATAACACGATTTCAGGTAAAGGTTACAGAAGAATCGTTTCACTGTGTTCTTCTCAGAAAGTAAAATCCACCACAGGACGGATAGGAAGCAGGTCAGGTCGGTGTTCCTCTTTTCCCCACAACCTGGGAAGAAAAAATAGCATCTTATGTGGCACAAGAATGTGAAATAGTGTAACTTGGGTGATGGGAAGTCCTGTGCACGGTAGAGCACCCGGGTGGCTCAGGCAGTTAAGCATCCAACTTCGACTCAGGTCATGATCTTGCGGTCTGTGAGTTCGAGCCCCGTGCCGGGCTCTGTGCTGACAGCTCAGAGCCTGGGGCCTGCTTCGGTTTCTGTGTCTCCCTCTCTCTGTGCCCCTACCCAGCTCGTGTTGTGACTCTCTGTCTCGCAAAAATAAACAAACATTAACAATTTTTTAAAATAAATAAATAAATAAACTGTGCGTGGTAACTATGTTGTGCTTCTTGTAAATCCAAACCTACTTTCTGTGGTGGTGGTCCAGGTCTCTCTTCCCCAACACTTGAACATCATTTTGTTCCTGAAGTTTGTGTATGAGTCTTACATAAACTGTGGAGGAGAGGGCATCCTTTACATATCTTTGTGAAATCACAAATATATCGCTTTGCATTTATGTACATGCTGTTGGCAGTAAGACTCGTAGAACGGGTTTACTGAGGGGGCGTCTGGGTGGCTCAGTCAGGTAAGCCTCAGACTCTTGATTTCAGCTCAGGTCATGATCTCACGGTTTGTGAGTTTGAGCCCCACGTCAGGCCCTGCACTGACAGTGTGGAGCCTGCTTGGGATCCTCTCTCTCTCTGCCTATCTCTCTGCCCGTCCCCCACCTTCTCTCTCTCTCTCTCTCTCTCTCTCTCTCTCTTTCTCTCTCTGAGCCCTGTCTGCCCATCCTAACCCCTCCTCTTGTCAATATTCAGAGTTTCAATCGCCTCTCTGTTCTGGTCCAGACAGCAGATTGCGGTGGGAAAAAGGCGGAAGAGAAAAAAGAAAGGCTACTCAGAAAGCTTGAACAGTGAGAGAAGGTGCTACCACAAACACACCCAGAGAGACGTTAGAGGATGAAGGTGGGGTTTGAGGTCCAAGGCACATGGGACGAACCAGAAATAGACACTGAAGCATGAGAAGGGAGAAGCCCCGGTGGACCAAACCGGCTACAAATACATTTGGCATTTGACTGAAATAAGCAGGTATTACCTTTGGCGGGTTTTACTTTGTATTTCTCAAGCAGCCTAGCATTTGGCTGCCACTTTGGGGCCCTGAGAGGTGGGAAAAAGAAACAAAAACACATAGAAAAATTTAAGACATTATTATTTAAATTTGGAGAAGCATGTCCCCTTGAATTTTGAAAAGAAAAACGAAAGCTGTCCCATGCTGTACAGGGAGACAATGAACACCGTTTCTTCAAGTGCCTTTTATGAACTGCCAGTGAATTCATCCCTCCCTTTCCATGGCCTCAATGTACACACTCACTCAAGTAAATGCCAGCTGTTGAGAACCTCTGATTACGTTAAACGTATTTTTTAAGCTAACGATTTGAACCGCGCACACACACAACATTCCCACAGACTAAGCACCCATTTGGACAAAGTAGAGGGCTGTCGAAAGCTGCGTGTGAGTCCGTGTCTGTGAGGATGCAGGAAGGGCACAAGTGGTGCCAGTTGTGTGTGCGCGCGTGAATTGTGAGTCTAGGGTGAAGTGGGAATTGCCGGGAAAGAAATAGTGAGAAAGGAAGTTGGAAATCTGTGAAGAGACACTTCTAAGCAGCCATCCATTGGGGCTGGTATTCACAGGTACCTGAGAATCCTGGAACACAGCAAGTTGGTGAGAGACTCCAGTCACTAGAGGGAGGACGAGCAAGGAGCACTTCTACTCTCTTCCCCCTCACTACATTCACCCCCCCAGCTCCTCACTTCACACACATGTATTGCCAGTGGAGGGGTCCCTGGGATAAGGGGTCCCAGGAAGGTGGGACAGCCACCCCCTGAGAGAATTCACATACTAATACCCTTACTGCTCCCCTCCCTTCAGAGCTGATGATGATTTCCTTTGCAAGTCAGTTTGGCTATTTGTCTTGTTTAACTGATGCGTGATGGAAAACAGAAGAGTAAGGGCCAATAGTATAAATTCAAGGATAATTATTACCATCCTCATTTATAGATGATGAACTACGGTTTGGTTTAAGTTACATGACCAGGACTACTGGAATTAGAACCCAGGTTCTCCTGACATCTTTTCTTACACCATGTTGTCACCAAGGAGACAGTGCCAAAGTCCTTCCACAGAGACATCTGCATGTTAGCCTTGCGGGAACTGTGCCCTCAGGCCTCAGAGACAGAGGAAGCAAGGTCCCATTGGGAGTTCCATTTTATTTTATTTTATTTGACCACGAATACCAGCTGAATTTCAATGGAAAAGAAATAGGACTACCTCTTCATTAAAGCAGGCTTCAGGCCCTTCTGCTTGGCAACACTTGACCACCACATTAGTGAAATCTGTAAGCAATGACCGCAGCTCCGCATCTGGAAGCTCAGGCTTTAGCTTCACTACATTGACAAGAAACCTGTGACCCAAAGATGTCAAATAGAATTCATTAAAGATTTCTTTCTTAAGCTCTCCTTCTCCTAAATGCTTGTCACAGTATCACATGTCTTGGGGGTCTTGATTTGGATGAATATAAGAAGTTAAGATATTCCACTTTGAAGGGATTTTCTGAAACTTTCCCGCTCAACTTATGGGATGGATTTCATGGTAACATTCTTTGGAAGGTTATGTAATTATAAACAAAATGATATCAAATCTAAACATATATTAGGTCTTCATTATGCACAGAATTGTAGATTACGTGATTACTTTTGATCTTTCTAGAAAATCTATTCTCAAAACAACCTCTATTCCCTCTTTCTCAGTAGCTGAATGCTGTTTCCACTCAACTTGATAGAGACACTACCTAATTCCTTCCCCCTCCCTGAAAAAACCTTATTCTTTAGCATTTATAACATTGTGCGAGAAAACAAAACTAACACTCTTGTCCCTTTTGGGCCTCTCCTTTTTTCAAACATTAAGCAAGATTCTCGAGGCAAACATCTATGCCATTCCCTCCAGAAAGTCCAGTTCATTATGAACTTGCCCATGAGCTTTTATGCTGGCTGCCCTAAATCACCTTTGCAAATCGTAGTGTATTAGACACTCCAAGTCTAGCAAAAGAAAACACTAGCTAGGTTTTGACTTATAAGCAATGGCAATAAATATGCTCCAGTGTTTTTCTGAATGGGAGAGATTGGACAATTTGAGGCAAGGAATAGGATTATAACACCAAAATCACATATGCATTAATAGTACACCTTCCCATTAATACATTATGTGCCTTCAGGCTGAAGAAAAGATGAATGGAAGAGAATGCTTATACCTGTCTTTCTTTCTCTGGAGCTCCTCCTTATGAGCCTGACATAAGTCTGTGTGAAAGGTAAATAAACCTTGAAAGGTAGATGGAGGCACATATGCTTTATCAGCTTCCAAGCCTTCAAAGCAGGACCTTCTGAAGGCAAAGTTGGTTTTGCAACAGTGGTCCACATCAGGGTTGATGTTCCGATTTTCATTTATTCCACATAACTCTCCAAGAACTAAATCCATCTGTGCCAATGAATGATGAAATTCAAATATAACTTTAAAACTTAAATAGTTTTGAAATATGGTTAGATAAATCGTTAGATTGTCCTAAGGTGATTATTAACTGTACTCAGAAAAACCCATGCACTTATAACACTACACACGAAGCAAAGTAGAAGCTCGCATTATGATAAAGTTTCAAGCCATTGTAATTCAAATGCCTATAGGTTAATTTCTTGTTAGCATATATACAAATCTGTAATTGTGAACAAAGAGCTGCAAAACAGCCAACTGAAAATGACAGCCAAACACTGTGGCCCTTAGATTTATTCTCTTCCTCGGATGTTCCCCAGAGTAGTCTCCATCCCAACCCTAAAGAGATACACCCAAGTTGTGATTGGGCAGGAAGCATCAAGTCTCTTACCGACACTGTGGGACAAGACTGAATTTGTAACTTTACTTAAAATTATAAAGCTTCTTATATTGTTCTGAAACAATGTCATTATTCCTGCCTTTTGCCCTAACAAATTACACATAAGAAATTAGTAATAAGAAGAAGTAAGAGAGATGATTTGGAGAACCCCAAGAAAATATTTAAAACATTCTCTTGCTTCTTAGGATTGTGATGCAGTGAGCCTCCCCAAAGAACTTTGACATTCCTTGCTTAACAATGTTGAAACAATGAAGAAAGGTAGATAACAGCCTAATGGCTATAAATCAATTAGTGCAGCAGATTTCTTTTCTTCCTTTTGTTTTTCTTTTTTAGGAATAATTAGGTACACGTGCCACGCTTACCAAATTATCAACGCAGGCAAACTCTTCACTCAGTGTGCAGCAGGTGGTCAAAGCTGTCACCATTTCCTTGCCAAGAAAGGTCAGTTCTTCAGTGGAGAGCTGGGGGGCTATCTTTGTGAGTTTGATAAGGTAGCTGAAAGAACAGTTGTCTAATTGGTTCTAAACAAAACCGAACACCCATTTTCCCTTGTCTAGCTACTTGAAACCCTAACTCTTCAAGTCTAGGGACAACCAATGTAAGGGCAATGTGAACCACAGCTCTCCCATAAAATGATAGGTAACTGTCTCTTTACTCCCTCTTTTCCCACACTCTGCATTTTTGGCTTCCTTATAATTTCATGGTATTCTCAGAAAGTCTCAGATTTGCCCATCCTGTCTTACCTGTGGGTATAGGAGCTCCCTGGAAGCAAATACTTTGGCTAGTGTGTAAAATACTGCTTGAAATCTGCATGATTAGTAAACATTTTAAAGGGAGAATTTAATAGATATATGTTGGAAAGGGTAATCAGAGATGAAGGAAACTAATATCTTTAATGGGCTGAGTTTGACTTCTCTTCACTGAAGCGACAGTGAAATCGTACGTTTTAAACTGTTTTGATTTGAAGATGCTTGGTTTAAATGCACACTATATTAGTCTGGTAATTAATTCAGAAAATCCAGAATAAACTGTGTATTGCTCACAAATACTAACAAGAACTCTAAAAAAATAAATATTAAAATGTTAAGCAAAACCAAAATTATTTCTGTAAACTTGGTAAGGTGGCCTCAAATTCTGGGCAAACCATCTTTGCCTGGGAAATTGTAACAATCTGAAGTTCGCTGTCTCTCCTGCCCTCCCAAATAGGTCAGAATCCAGAGATTCTATTTTGGGATTGAGAAAAGCAAGACCAAGCAAAAACTAAAGTACTACAGGATCAATTTTCTAGAATCCTGTATTTTTTAAAAAAATTTTTTGTAATATTTATTTATTTTTGAGAGAGAGAGAGAGAGAAACAGAGTGCGAGCAGGGGAGAGACAGAGAGAGAGAAAGAGGGAGACACAGAATCCCAAGCAGGCTCCAGGCTCTGAGCTGTCAGCACAGAGCCCAACCCTGGACTTACACCCGTGAACTGCGAGATCATGACCTGAGCCAAAGTTGGACACTTGATGGACTGAGCCACCCAGGCGCCCCATAGAATCCTGCATTTCTTTAACTTCTAGCGTCATTCTTGGTAAAGTCTTACTATGACAGCTCAATATGCATTCTTGACTTTTGTGTTTTTATTCTTTCCCAGTTTATGAACTTGCTATAACTGAAAGACTGAGTTGAATTTTTGAAATTTTGTGGCACTCTTTATTTTATCCTGGTCACAAGTGCCAACCTACTTGCAAGCAAGCAACTTACTAGTATTTCAAGTCCTCTTTCCCCAAATTCTGGGAACGTTCACATTCTCGTTGTACTATCTTGAGGCTTTTCTCAGTTGTCTCGTTGAATCTGTGTTCCTAAAAATAAGAACAATCATATTCAGGAACATTTTATCTAAAATGTAAACACAAGCTTCATGTCAACTTGACAAATAGCTTTTTTTTATTTTCATAGTATTTTCAAACTATCATTACCACTCATTGCTCACTAAATTGAGAGTAGTTTTTTTTTAATCCATGTGTGTCAGTACTGAAATCTTCTCAGCTATAAACACAGATATGGTTTACGCTAAAATTTGAAATCTGCAAATTTTTCGTCATCATGTACATTTTTTAGAGCTTCCCAGTTTACAAAGTATAATTCAAATCTTATGTTGACAATGAGCATAACTGATTATCACTTTCAACTGGCCAGAGCAAGCTCTCATTTTTACATAAAGGAAATTAGCCTCTTATGAAGTCAAATGACTTGCCTTAGAATGACCCAGCTAGTGAGTATGGCTACAGAACATTTTACATCACATTTATCTTTATTTTATACCCTCCTTTTCATCATTTAGAATTGGAACTTTAAAACTCCAACAATTGTCTTCAAATATTTGACAAACTCTATCTCGTCCAGCATAAAATTGGATATCTACTGAGTGGCCAGACAGAAAACTACACACCAGTGGATGGATGCTGTGGGACAAATTGCGCCTCCATATGAAAAAAAACCCAGAATTTTCTAGCACTATGATTTATTCATTCGAAGGTCAGGAACAGACTTTCTCATTAGGAACAAAGCTAGACTGGAAGTCAAGCCTTCTTGTTTCATGGCTCAAATATGAATGGGTGTAAGGTGGCTTTTATGGCAGGTGGAAGCAATTTTTTAAATAAGGCAAAAAAGCAGCACATATCAAATGAATGAGAAACGAATTTGAAATTTCAAATAATTAGTTTCTGTAATACATAAGGGATGACTATGAATTGATACTAAAACACACTAATTTCAACAGGAAAATGGATAATGGGCACGAATAACTTGTTCACAAGAAATTTATAACTGCAATAGCTAAAATAAGATGGGAAAGACCTAATTTCATTTAAAAATCAAATAAATGCTTAAAACACAGTCACTATTTTTTTTAAATCTAGCAAAGTTAATTTCCATGTGCAGTGATGGTGACAATGAGGGTTTGGGAGATTGGCGGGGAGGGGGTGAAGTGAGTATTGTCAAGCACTGTTGTAGGACTGTATGCTGATAAAACTTTCTAGAAAGTAACTTGACCGTTTGAATCAAATGCGTTTTTTTTAAGTCTATATACTTTGACCTAATAATTTCCCTTCCGATAATCTAACTTAGGACAAGAGTCATAAATATTAATAAAGATGAATGAAATAAGATACTCACTTCAGGGGCACTTACAAAATTTAAAACCTAGTCAAATGTTTAAAACGTCCACTACACGGTAGGAGGACAGTTGAATAAATTACTATGATGAAATTCCATCATTTAAAATAAAGTATATTTTGAAGTCCGTTTAATGACTTAACAAATTTCCTGTGATAGTAACTAAAAAATAGACACAAATATTTTTCTTTTTTAAAAAATGTATTTATTTTGGGGGGAGAGCGCAAGTGGGGGAGGGGCAGAGAGAGCAGGACAGAGGATCCGAAGTAGGCTCTGTGCTGACAGGCTGACAGCAGGGAGCCCCCTGTGGGGCTTGAACTCATGAACCCCAAGATCATGACCTGAGCTGAAGTTGGACGCTCAAACGACTGAGCTACCCAGGTGCCCTAGATGCAAACATTTCTTAAGAAAGTACTATTCCAATCTTTTTTTTTTTTTTAATTTTTTTTTTTTTTTGCGTGTGTTTATTTTTGAGACAGAGAGAGACAGAGCGTGAACAGGGGAGGGGCAGAGAGAGAGGGAGACACAGAATCCGAAAACAGGCTACAGGCTCTGGGGGTCAGCACAGAGCCCGACACGGGGCTCAAACCCACGGACCGGTAGATCATGACCTGAGCCGAAGTCGGAAGCTTAACCGAATGAGCCACCCAGGCGCCCCTCCAATCTTATTTTTAAACGTGCACATACATATATGCATGTTTGCATAGAAAAGATGAAAGAAAATGCTAATTATAGCTATTTCTCAGTGACAGTATCACAGTTTTTATGTTTTGTCTTTGTAACTTTGGGGATTTTCCTAATAATCATCAATAATCATTTATTACTTTTACAATCATAAAAAAATCCAATATGGCTTAATAAAATGCAAAATACATAAATAAAGATATAAGTGTAAAATATTTAATGGGAAGATCTTTTTTGCATTAATACCCAGAATTAGTAGTTCAAAGCGTTGTGCAGAAACCTAACACGATGTCAATCTTCCCAATGATCGTCCTTCACTGAATTTAAAGTAGACTCAGATGGGGTGCCTGGGTGGCTCAGTCGGTTAAGTGTCTGACTTCGACTCAGGTCATAATCTCACAGTTCATGAGTTCAAGCCCTGCGACAGGCTCTCTGCTGACAGCTCAGAGCCTGGAGCCTGCTTTGGATTCTGTGTCTCCCTCTCTCTGCCCCTCCCCCTGCTTGTACTCTGTTTCTCTCTCTCAAAAAAAAATAAACATTAAAAAAAAAAAAAAATTAAAGTAGACTCAGATTGGTCAAGCACATTTCTACCCCTAAACTAGAGTAAAACTTTGATTCAGTTTTGAAGTGTTCGTTGTTTGGCTTTGCTTTGTTTAGTTCTGTGAGCCCAGACCAGTAGAACCTACCACGTGGCGGTAACAGTCTGGAGGGTTTTCTGTGTGACAGCACTCTTTCAGAAGATCCTCGTACACGCCAGCGATTCTTAAAAGCTCTGGTGTAGACAGTTCCGGATGTCTCCTTGAGTATTCATAGAGAAACCTGTGATGTGTAAAATAATTTGAACATTAGAACTTAGAGAAAAAACAAAATACCAAATCCTGCCATCTTTTAAGCTAGTCAGATCTTGTAATACTGAGTCTGCTCTCAGATGCTAACTTCTTCCTCGGGTTTGCTCAGGCAGTGATTTAAGAGGGTATTTTGACCACGGGAGATCTATTTTGCAAAATTCTCTTCTGTAGCATGTTCTCCACTAACTGTTTTCACTTGAGAGAATAGAAGGAATAGAGTTATTCAGAGTTAATTATAAAATGATTTAATCCATAAAACATCAGAAATAGTGTATCATGCCACCAATACTTTAGAAAATACATGCGGGGTAGAATTCTGTTGGAAAATACATTCAGACCTCCAACTTGAGATGGTGGAAATATGGCTTGCTCCCCACTCCAGGGCCGCCTCGGTGAGAGACTGGGAAACAGCTTTGCCCATTACTTCATCCTGTCACTTGTCAAATATGGGAGTAAACACCCCTCTAGCGCTAAGTCATTGGCAATGGTTTCCGTGACCCCAATGAGAGGCTCCGAGGGGATAGGCAGTGTGATTTGGGGAGAAATGGAAAGAGGCTAACACTTATTAAGCCCTTAGTAGGTGCTAGCACTGGATCAAGCTCTGGGCATAAGAGATAAAGAAACGCTTCCTAGCTGCTGGAAACACTTTTCTCGTTTAACTTCACCAAGTCCTCAAGATAAGTACTATTTTATAACTGAGGAAAAGTCTCAGATGGGGTAAGTGCCTTGCTATTAATGGAAGTGCAACATTTGAACCTATATTTCATAGGATGCCTACTTCATTCTTTTTCCAAACCAAGTTGACTCTCTTTGCAGGAGAGGGGTACCTTCTTTAAGCACCTCAGCTGTGCTATTTACAATCTTCTTCATAAAAAAATCTTATCTGTTCATTCAAAGTAAGTTAAAATGGCTTTCTATGCTTTGTGAGAGCAACACCTCAGAAAAGTTTCTCAGTTCCAGGCAACTCCTTATATCTCTTTCTGTTTCGCAGCCTTTGATTTCCTTGATTAATCTTGGTCTTTCTGACATAGTCTCTCCTGCTTCTCCATCCACCTTCTCAACCTTATTTGTGGAATATATTCCCAGATCCTAAAGCAACAGTGTTTAACCTTCAGAGAATCAAGGACTCCTGCCTTTTAATATCTGATGTAAGCCAGGACCCTTCTCCAGGAATAAAACCACACCTAAAAAAACACCCAACCAAAATGCTGCAAACAAAAACTCCTAGAAGCCTACCCTTGAGGCAGATCCATTGAGGTCTTGTGCCAAATGTTTACATCCAGAAAGACTACTCCTTACAACTCTGTTTCTGGCTCAGCGTGCTCACTGTTGCTCTGTGATTTCTCCTCAAACACTATGTTGGATGATGATGATGATGATGATGCAAAACTTGCTTCCACTTGGTGAACACATGTGTCAGGACAAGTGAAACTACCTCTATCACTTTGTTAGGTTTAATTTGAGTTAATAAACTCATGAGAAGCAATAGAGCACAGTGCTTATAAGAAAAGGAGTCTGGAGCCAGACGGCTCGCCTTTGAGTCCTGGCTCCACCCCGTAATACCTGTGTGACTTGGGAGCAAGTTACTTCACTTCTGTGCTTCAGTCTCCTTACCTGTAAGATAAGGATGGTAAAAGTGTTCTAACCATAAAGGGTTGTTCTGAAAATTAAATTGGTTAGTAGATGAGAAGCACTTAAAATTTGATGTTTTCCATAATCTGTATCTTCCAGAGCTCTGGGTTCACATATAAAATTGTCTCATGATATTTGAGACAATATGGATGGGCCTGGAAGGTATTATGCTAAAGTAGTCAGACTGCAAAAGACAAATACTGTATGATTCCATGTATGAGTGGAAAAAAAAATAAAGCAACACTAAAAACAAGCAAATAAACAAAAACAGCAGAATCAGACCTATAAATACACAGAACAAACTGATGGCTGCTGAGGGGGGGTGATGGGCAAGATAAGTAAAGGGAAGTGGGAGATGCAGAGTTCCAGTTATGGGATAAATAAGTCATGGGAATAAAAGACTCAGCATAGGGAATATAGTCACTGGTCTTGTAACAGTGACATATGGGGTCAGATGGTAACTGCACTTGGTGATGAACCTAGTGTAACGTATAAACTTGTCAAATCACTATGCTGTACATTTGAAATTAATGAGAAGTTGTGTGTCAGCTATGCTAAAAAAATTGTCTTGTGACCTTCCTAATTAATTACTCTACAGATAGCTCAAAGTCAGTGCGGTCAGATCCAAACATATTCTCTTTCCCACAAAACCTTCAACCCATACTTCCCATCTCATTGAATCTGAAAACTACTTACCCAACCACCTAAGCCCCAAACTGGGATTCATTCCAGATGAAGTTTCTAAAAAACAAAAGTGATTTTGTCCTTCCTTATTCTTCAGTGAAAGCCCTTTAGTGGCATCTTGTTACTTAGCGTGCCTGTGTGATCTGACCCCATATACTTCTCGCTACCCTTGACTCTCACCACAAATGAGAAATTTTACTAATTTCTCACCACCCTACACAAAGCCACAAATGCACCAAGTGGTTTTATACTTTTATCCATGATCTACCCCTTCTGTCTAGATTGCCAAAATTTCTTTAAGTACCTCCTCCCTACTGAGCCTTCCCAGGTTTCTTAGGTACAATCGACCACTTCCTCCTCTGTGCCCACATTACATATTACGTAGTGCTACTGAAAATAAAAGCATGTCTTGCACTCGTTTATTTATAAGTCTGTCTCTTCCCCCATCACATCCCCTATTGATGAAAGCTTACCGAGGATAAAAGTCCTGTCTAATGTACTATAGTCCCTGAATTATATTTCATTACCAATAAACTTAGAATGAATGAATGAATATTCTTACATGAATTTTATATATGTTGTAAAACACAAAGAAGTTAACTTGTTCTAGTGATTCAACAGGACTCAAATCTAGTCCCTTTGGTTCCATGTCCACTAGTTTCCCTTTGACGGCTATGGAAAGGTATAGCATGGCAGTTCAGCCTGGAACTTCTAAGACCAGATCTCCTCAGGTCAAATCCTTACTCTGCCAGCTTTTAGCTATGAATCTTCAATAAGTTATTTAACTGCTCTGTACCTCAGTTTACTTGTCTGAAAAAAAATGGGGGTAATCGTATTGGTTTTACATGACTGCTACGAGAATTAAAATAGATAATCTACATAAAGTAGTCAGCCCATTGTCTGGCACGTATCAAGCACTCAATAAATGTTAGCCATCCCTGTAATAACACAGTTGCATCTTTTTAAAATCATGTGAAAATACTGTAATCTGTAGCCAGGATTTTTAAAAATTATGTGATGCCCAATGATTTCAATGGTTCTCATTCCTCCCACCCAAATTAGCTGAAATAGGTCAAATCATAAGTTTCTGTTTGCCTTATAAATTTCAGTATAGACTTATGTTACTCAGCCATGAAGCTCGTTTGATTAGCATCTCGTTCTTCACACACATTTTCGCTTTCAGTAAATTTTGCTTCTCTTAGAGATAAGTCCTTTGGTCTGTCATCTTTATTTGAAGAAATTATGCACTCGCCACGCTCTGGTATTTTCTTTTCACAGCACTCTTTGATTTTGCTGGAGATGGAATCTTGTTTTAAGCAAATATGGCTCATAACTTTGCTCTGTACAAAATAAGAGTGAAAAATTCATTTATTCTACTAATTTCTTCAGGGCCGGATTTTTCTTCACAATGAAATGGTTGCATGCAAAACCAACCATGAGCATGACATCTGGAGTTGTTCCATCAGATAAGTTGATAATAATATTTACTTAAATTTTGTATTCATTTAGCGCACGTGAAGCTTTCATATGAATGCAAATTTTTTTTTAATTTTTTTTTAACGTTTATTTATTTTTGAGACAGAGAGAGACAGAGCATGAACGGGGGAGGGTCAGAGAGAGAGGGAGACACAGAATCCGAAACAGGCTCCAGGCTCTGAGCCGTCAGCACAGAGCCTGACGTGGGGCTCCAAACCACGGACCACGAGATCATGACCTGAGCCGAAGTCGGCCGCCCAACCGACTGAGCCACCCAGGCGCCCCGCAAATTTTATTTCTCAAGATTTTAAATGATAATTATGAAAATAGACTCCGTTGTACATTTACATTTTATTGTTAAATATTAATCTTTAAAATACTTTACTCTTATTCGTGTGATATATTGGCATTTTAAATTCTAAATGTTTCTTTCCCATAAGAGTTCACCTGTGTTTCAATGAAGGCCACCAAAGACATGCAACTATAATATCTATAATACTAGATGTCTTTCTTCCCTCGTGGCCTGAAACTATATTGCCAACACAAAGTAGAAACTCAATAAATATTTAAAAGGCGAATGAAAAAATGGTAAGTAGATGAACTACTGTAGCAACTACCAGATAAAGACTTCTCAAACATAAGAAGCTTTCCTACTCATTGTTATCATTTTCCTATGGTTATTACTAATTGGAAACTGTTCAAATTATCAAATAGTGTACAAAACAGAAAACCTTACTGTCTCTCCTCTTTATCCCGATTATGACCCCTACATGAAATTGTGAGAATAAGAGAGAAGGTGAAGTTTTCTTACTTACACATTAGTTGGACAATCGCTTTTTATTTTTTAATTTGAGAGAAAGAGAGTGCATAAGCAGGGAAGAGAGGCAGAGGAAAAGAAAGAGAGACAGAATCTTAAGGAGGTTCCATGCTTTGCACAGAGCCAGGCATGGGGCTCAATCCCAAGACCCTGGGATCATGACCTAAGCCAAAATCAAGAGTTGAGCCACCCAGGCTCTGCCAAGTTGGATAGTTTATTAAAACTGATCTGGTCCCTAACCCCTTCTCCAGACTCTCCAGTGTGAGCCTGCACATTCTTCCTCCTCTCTGTTCCAGCTTCACATGTACTAGGCTGAGTTCCATAAAATGCCAGGCTATTCCAGGTCTCTCTGACTTTACTCAAGCTGCTCCTTCTGCCCAGGATCTTCTTCTGGCAAACATTGAGGATGAGGAATGGGATGAAGCTCTGGGATGAATTGAAATATGGAATGGGGGTTGTTGGTACCATGTCTCCAACAAACCATACGGAACCAGGAAGCCAATCTTTGCAAACATCTACACATCTCACTGAAAGCCATCACAGTTCTGGACAGCACATCTCTTAATGTCTGGAATTCACTTCTGTTTTGAATAAACTACAATTTAATTCCTCTTATTTCTCCATGAAGGCATTTTAAAAAGGGATATTAAGGACATAATATGATCTCTTCATTTCAGCTTCATACTTCACAGAAAACTCTTAAATTATACTCTAATTTAGTATATAATATTTAATATTATAAAACCCATACTTCCGTAAACAAACAATACAAAACTAAGTAGTGAGTGAGATTGCTTTTAATTGGAGTCTGATTAAGAGCAAAATAATTCTTTGGGACATGTGTTGTCCCTGCTTGAAACAAAGTGTATATATCTTTATATTTTAAAATTCAAGTTAATTAATTAACATACAGTTTCACTGTGAGTTTAAAACAGTAAAACTAATTAAAAGTCACTGAGAAAAAGTCTCATTTCAACTAAGAAGGCAGGATTATTTTTAATAAAATTGTGTTACTTTTATGTGCACTTAAACTTTTACTGAACAACTTAAACTAAGTCAATATGTTTACGAGTAAATATATTCTAAAAATCCAGACTTTTAGAAAATCACTTTGAAGAATAGTGTAATAGTTATTTCAAATTAACATATCCACTTATTTGAAAATACTTCTCCTAAATAGCTGGAGGAAACTCAGAGGAAGCCATTCTTAAAAATACAATGGTATTTCCATTCTCTGAGTTTTACTATTTAATTTCTAATATCTCTAAAAGAAGAGTTGCAATATTTTTTTTGAAAAGTATTTTTTTAATATATATAATTTGTTGTCAAATTGGCTAACATACAGTGTGCAAAGTGTGCTCTGGTTTTTTGGGGTAGATTCCCGTGGTTCATTGCTTACATACAACACCCAGGGCTCATCCCAACAAGTGCCCTCCTCAAAGCCCATCATCCATTTTCCTCTCTTCCCCACCCCCCGGCCCCCCACATCAACCCTTTGTTTTCTGTATTTAAGAGTAGAAGAGTCACAATATTAAAAAACACTTCAGTCTACCTTGAGTGAATGTTCACAAATTCTAAATTCCAAAAGTTTATGTCAAGGATGTTTAGCCATATAAATAGAATCTGCTGAGTAATCTAACGACAATCAATCCCATGTATTAAAAAAAAAAATTACTTGACCTTATTTGTTGATATATCATTTTTGTTTTATTTATTTTGTTATTACTTAACAATTTATTAACATTCTGATTTCGTTGTGGTAAAGTAGCCACAACAAAACTAGGACAACTTCAGAATTTAAAAATGGCTGCCCACAGTCATTATTTTTACTTGGTTTTAGAAAATACTTACCCTGCCACGGATGCACTGCACAGCATCCCCTTCACAGCATCCATGGTACTTGGAAGAAACATCTTCTAGAAGGGAGGTAAGTTCCTTAAATTCAATCTTGGGAAATTTTTGACTAAGTATAGCAACATTTCTGGAAAAAAAAATGAGGAACCACGGAAACAACTTGAACAGCAAGTAAAATAAGAGAGAATTCTTTGCTGATACAGTATAAATAGCTGCAGTAAGAATTAGTACCCTTGTTTTTTCACGGATATCTTTACCAAATAGCTGTGTATATGTTGTACAGCCTGCATGATCACTTGGAAACTCAGAGGCTGATATTTCGAGTCCCGGACCAGGACTGGAATAAAAAGTTCTGCGAGATATTCCCCCTTCCATACTTATATAGCAAAACACATTTTGTAAAGACCACCGCTTCCTGTGGCGAGCTTATGGCAGGCATAGCCCGTCACAGAACACTTTCCTGCTGATCTATTTGAGATCTCAGAATTTTTCTAAAGATATGCAACAGCACCATTACTAATTAGTGAGGATGAGCACTTGAGATAAAATTTATCCTTATAAGGCTGCCTCCTAGTCATTAGAGTCAAAGATGGATGGACGCATCACATCTAAAGCACTTGAAGGCTTTAAAACCCTGATTGGGAACTCCCAGACCAATTCAGATTTCCAACTAACCAAAGAATATCTCAGAAGTAACCTTCTTTCTCTCTGGGGTCGCCCCACCTCCCAGGTCTTCTTGCATTCTGACCTAATGTCCTGGTTCTGAGCTATCCATGTGGACTGAGACCCACCTCAACACTCCTGGAGAGGAGTAAAAATCAAAAGCCATCAACAACTTCACAAAAATGGGACACAGAGGAGAAAATATAAGTAAAGACAAGATACATATTGTAAAACTCACATAAATTCTAAGACTTGCAATCCAAATTTTATAAGTGCCCCACAGACATTTTTTTGAAAAGAAGATGATGCTTTTAAATATTGTATGACAGGTTCTGCCTGAAGGAAAAAGAGAAGATTCTATTGAAGCAAAAGCAAAATCTCACCAATCTCTTATTTCTTAACTACATGTCAACCACATTTTCCAAAATTTGCTCAGAAACAGAAAATCAATGGGATTTTTATCCTGATAAGTTTATATATCAAAAGAAATATGCATTTGTGGCACATTATAAAAGTTAGGCCAGTCTTCCTGATGACTGAATTACACTTGATGGGAAGGTAAGTGGTGCAGTGTGCTGTGAGCTTGTCCACCTCTATTGGGATGATTAAATTTTATAAGTAGTCAAAAGAGGACATGCCCAGGATAGATGATAAAATGACACCTTTACCCTAGATATTCACTCACTAGGGCTTCCTTCCAGTTTACATGGAAGACAATGCCAGAAGAAAGACCCCGGAAATAGGCAATTGTCTTTCAAGGTCTCAAGTAGTAAGAAATTTAAATCAGCAGCCAGTGGCCAAAGGGTTGCAAAACCAGTGGAAGTGGCAAGGAAATGACTGATAAATGATAAACAACCCTTTGCTATAATTTACCTTTAAGTGAGGACCTGCAGTTTGGGGTCACCCCTTACCATTTTAATGACATAAATGCAATGCTCACTTTTGTTCGAAAGCAGTTAGCTTTGTCTTGTTCTTCACAACATGTTTTAGTCATCTCCTCAAAACGAGCAGCCACAGTTAGAAGGGTAGGGGCAAAAACAAAGGGGTTCCTTCTGGAAACTTCATATATATAACTATAAAAGAAAAAAAGAGAAGGAAAGGAAAAGGGAAAAACACAGAATAAAAACGAAAAAAAAAAAGGTAGATGAGGGATGGAAAGATAGGGAAAGACAAGAATATCAAGTTGTAAAACTGAAGGTAAGCCTTCAATATAAAACAACATTATCTAGCCTCCAATAAAAGTTCTATCAATTAAGTTTCAAACTTCAAAATCAGAGTGATGGTTAGTTTTAATCCTGAACACTGAACTAAGGCTGCTGTCCTTCCTTCCTTCCTGCGGCTGCCAGATGGTCAGCGGCTCTTCCTTCCACATTCAAAGAGCAATTACCTGTGTATACTCTGTTTGAGATTTGGGGATTTTATTTACTTATGTTCAAATAAACTTATAATTTAAGTTTTGATGAGCACACCAGCTTTCCAGGAAAAAAAGGCCTCTGCTTCTGCAATTACTGCACTATTGAAAACCCATTTTTGGTAGATATCCATTGATTGAATGTTTACCCTCAGTAAAAGCTGCACCTTCCCTTTAGGAAAACCAGATTATTCCCTCCAATAGCAGATTGGCACCATGCACACACTCTGTCCTAGGACTTGCCACACTGAAAAATGTATATCATTACTGAAAGAATCTTGAAAGTAGGTTGCATATCTTGTTCATATTTATACCGTGAACACTGGACACAGAATCTGACACACAACACATGTTGAATGGATTCATCCCTCAACGAAACAAGCTATGTTCCTTTGGAAGAGGTATTGGACTTTGCCTGAGAATAGTTCTTCAATTAGATAATTCTTCTACTAAAAGTAAACTTACTTGTTCAGAAAAGATTCTCTGTTAT
The DNA here is from genome assembly GCF_023721935.1 of Panthera uncia. NCBI lineage: Eukaryota > Metazoa > Chordata > Mammalia > Carnivora > Felidae > Panthera > Panthera uncia. The sequence continues at coordinate 58,076,977 of NC_064811.1, read as the reverse complement.
TTTTATAAGTCTGGCATTTCTCTTCAGGATCCAAGGTAGGAAGAGGGGGCAGAAATCCTACATCAGCTTTCTTATGATGGAAGAAACAAAGTTTTTTTTCCAAGTCGACCTTACTGCAGCAGTGTGAAAAATTATGCTTTTGTGGAAGTCCCTCCAAAGCACATATATTTTCCAGTAAAACATCATTCTGGACAACAAAAAAGTAAAGGCATCTTTTATTCATTGTAAAGTTTTTCAGCTTTCTGAGATGACACAATGAATACAGTGAGTAATGAGTGTCACCCTTTGCAAAGGAAAGTCCAATTTTCCCCAAATTACTAGCAAAGCATTCTTACCCACATCTTTGACAGCCATCCCACACTTGGGGAAACTTTCTCTGTCTTATCCTGGGGTCCTTTAATCTCTTACTCCTTCTTTGCTGCCTACATTTCCCTTATATAACAGCTTTTTTTTTTTTTCCTTTACTCTTAAGGTGAAAAGGCCGGAGAGTGAATGTATCGGTAAAGTATTAGCAGTAGTTGTTAGTAATAGTCTTCCAGAAATGCAGATGGTGACTCTATTTGGCAGAGGCTAAGAAAAAGGGGGTGTGATGGTAAAGCATACATTGAAAGAGGCAGCTAAGGAGGGTACCTCTGTACTTTTGTGCACTTTGTCAGACTATTGGTTGCCCCCCTTGCCTACATACATATGGCATGGCTGCAATCTCATAGCCAAGTGCATCATAATGCAGAATTGCATCTCTGCGAGGAAAACACCTTATCCTAAATTCCAAAGTCAGGCAAACTAAACTAAAAATATAATGGGGCATAGAGCATCTCTTTTTTTTATATTTCAAGCCAAAAATTCTGTTTGAAAAATAGGCTTATTTGTTTAAGAAATACAGACAATTTACTTACAGCTAATTCGGAACACTCTGGGAGTGTCATGTCAGCCAAGCATTTATCTCTATATTCTGTCATGGTTTTTACCAACATCTCCACTTCTTCGAAGGAGGCCTCCTGAATATATTGAGCAAATATGATGATGGTGCTGTAACAGTCCACAGGGTACACAATGATCACCCGAAGGATCTCCACTTCTGTCCAACAAAAACTTGTAGAAACATTAACTTGCTGAATAGTCTCAGGACATTATCAATGTCTGAGGGCCATAAATTTTATAATTTTTGACAATTCAATTGCCTCATCTGAATTTTGTGAGTAATACTGTATTTACTTTTTAAATATGGCTTTCTATTGCATTGAATTACTTTTGAGAAGCATTGACATTTCTGAAATATATCAGATAAGATCATGATAAACACCATCATCATCAAAAATAATTTAGAGAGGGGCACCTGGGTGGTTCAGTCGGTTAAGTGTTTGACTCTTGGTTCAGCTCAGGTCATGATTTCAAAACTTGCAAGTTCAAGCCCCACATCAGGTTCTGTGCTGACAACTCAGAGCCTCCTTGGGTTTCTCTGTCTCCCTCTCTGTCTGTCCCTCCTCACCCCACCACCACTCTGTCTCTCTCAAAAATAAATAAATAAAATTTAAAAAAATAGTTTAGAGAAACTCACATATATCCAACATTCTCCTCTATAAATTTCTTAGTAATACTGACATCATCTGAAAAGCAACAATATTTAGGTTATTATGTATCCTGGTATTTAAACATTTTCCCACCAAATAATTGCATGATATCTAAATTTATAAAGTATAAAAGGGAAAACTCATTGTAGAAAATAATTTGGCATACTTCACAAGAAGGAGAAAAGTCATATGAACCAAATATGAGATCTTTATCACAGCTTACTACGTACTCCAGACATATCCATTAAGTTGAATTGACTTGACATAATTTCAAATCTGGGTCCAGCCTTCGGATTTGCCATTGACAGCTCCTCAGCCACAAATGCCAAATCCAAGCACCATGTCCATGCTAAGTATCTATCATGTATGACTAGAAGAGTCATATGAAGGTTAAATGATATGTGATGTAATGCTTCCACAGGGCCTAACAAAAGATATCATAGTGTGCTAGTAGTTAATATAGTTTATAATGCTAGCAAGACACAGATATTTAGATCATCTCTGGACCAATCTAAAATCATCGATTCCCTCCCAAGGAACACACTTACATTTGTCCACATAGCCTATTTTTATAGAGTCCTTACTTTTGCAAGGTATTGTGCTGGACACTATGAGGCAATCAGTAATAATTAAGACATCTCCCGTGGACCTCAGGTTTCTAAGTACTCACTGTGCACGTGACTTACGAACATGACTATAATCCAGTTTAGAATGTACATGATATTCTAAAGTAATGTGGGTAAGTATATGACAAGAATGCTTTATGATCCCTGGGTGAGAAACCAGAAAAGGATTATAGGAAGAGTGGCATATGAGTTGAGTCTGAAAAAATGCACATAGCAGTGAAATGAGGACGCTCTTCTCTCTGTGTGGAGAAAATGATGAGTAAAATTACAAAGATAAGAGATTTTGAGATATATGTGGGGAAAGTAAATTAATTTACTTTCATGAAAGAGTGGGTCATAAAGAACAAAAACTACGATAGAAAGGACTTGGATCCATATTTTGGAGGTCTTGCATATAAAGCCTAGGAGTTTGGGCTTCAATTAGAAGCTGTGAAGATCCATTAAAAATGTTTATATAGAATAGTAATGTGATTATTCTTTTTTTAAATTGAGGTATAATTAACATACAGTGCTGTATTCGTTTCAGTTGTACAGCATACTGATTAGACAATTCTATATACTACTCAACGTTTACCACAATAAATGTAGTCACCATCTGTCACCCATAAAACATTATTGCAATATTAGTGACTGTATTCCTTATGTTGTGCTTGTCATCTCCATGACCTATTTATTTACTTTATAACTGGAAGTTTGCACTTCTTAATCCCATTTATTTATTTCACCCACCTTCCCTTTGACAACCACCAGTTTGTTTTCTGTATTTAGGGTCTGGGTTTTCTGCTTGTTTGTTCGTTTTCTATTTTAGATTCTACATATAAGTGAAATCATATGGTATTTGTCTTTCTCAGTCTGACTAATTTTACAAAGCATAATACCCTCTGGGTCCATCCATGCTGTCACAAATGGCGAGATCTTATTAATTTTTTTTATGGCTGAGTAACATTCTGTTGTATGTATTTATACCACATCTTCTTTATACATTCATTTATTGATGGACACTTGGATTGCTTTTATATGTTGGCTATTGCAAATAAAGCTGCAATAAACATAGGGGTACATATCCTTCAAATAAGTGTTGTCATTTTCATTGGGTAAATACCCAGTAGAGGCATTACTGGTTCATGGCACTTCTAGTTTTAATTTTTTGAGGAACCCCCATACTGTTTTCCACAGTGGCTGCACCATTTTATATTCCCACCAACAGTGCACAAGTCTTCATTTTTCTCCACATCCTCACCAACACTTGTTATTTTTTGTCTAATTTATATGCAACCACAAAAGACCCACAGAGACACAAACCATCAATAAGATAAACAGCAACTTACTGAATGGGAGAAAATATTTGCAAATATTATATTCAGTAAGGAGTTACTATCCATAATATATAAAGAACTTATACAACTCAATACCAAAAAGCAAACAAACAAACAAACAAAACTCAATCCAAGTAAAAAAAAAAAGGGAAGAGGATCTGAATAGACATTTTTGGAAAGAAGACATACAAGTGGCCAACAGACATACAAAAAGAAGTTCAACATCACTAATCATCAGGGAAATGCAAATCAAAACCACAATGAAGTATCGCTTAATATGATCATTTCTATATGTTAAGACATACGAGCCATGTAGTAGTATATATAATGTTCAGAGAATTAGAAATAGACACAGTACCTGACAAATAGAAAGTGACAAGAACTATTTGTAAATTAGATGGATGGAAGAATGAATGGATACAACACACAAAAAGCAAGACCCACGAGCCCATTAAAAACTTTTGTAATTGTTCTATTGAGAAATTAGCAAGACATGAATTTTGTTAAGAATAATGGAAATGCAAAAGAAAACGTCGATGCAAAAGATATTGAAGAAGATATTGAAGAGACAGAAATCAACAGGATTTTTGAAGAAGTCTTTAAAAAGAGCAAAGGAGACGAACTCAGGAATGACCATTCTTCAATCCTGTGACTGGTCTCGTCCCCCCCTACAGTATGTAGGGGGGACGAAAGTAAGACACAATCCACATTTTTCAGGGCCAATGCAATGCTTATGGCACCCTTGTGCAAGTTACAAAAAAGTCCTTTCTCCTTGCCCCAGGGATTTAAAAAGACACATTTTCTAAAGAAATGAAGTTCAAAATGTTTCCCCTTTGGGGAGAAAAAGTATGTCACCCTTCCCTGCAAACTGACACTGTTGGCCAGGTTTATGGGTATGTACAGACTTGAGGATATTTATAAACTATACAGTTAGTTGGAAGAAGCTGTGTTCTGCATGCCCTAAAGGTGTTTATCACCTAGTTGGGAGATATGTTGGACACCCAAAGATTATTGAAAAATCCCAATTCATACTTGATGTTCCACTCTTAACATACATGATATACGTTTTCAAGCAATACTAATATTTTCAAATCCAAATTACATATTTCAGCAACACTTTCTATACTGCCATAAAGCTGGTGTCCATTTCCCGAGTGTGATAACTACCATCTCTGTCTAAAAATTGGGTAATATGGCCACAAAAATACAAAATCTGGGAAGGTTAGTTCAGGATATCTGACCAGTGTATATAAACTCATGGCGGGGGGGGGGGGGTGAAAAATTAAATGGAAATGAAACAAGGTAAGAAAATAAGAAATTATCCCAACTAGTTATTCCTTAGCTAAGATACAAGTAAATTTCTTACCTACATCTTGAGGCTTTGTGGACAGGGTTAGGGATTCAGTCAAAAAGAACAAGAAAATAACAAAACCTGTAAGTTTTAACTGTTTCATTTTCTTTTTTTTTTTTTTTAGAAATCACATTCACAAAAGAAAGTAATGTAACTGAGGAAGATCAAGTTTTTATATTATTCTTTGACACTATTAGTAAAAAAGTAACCTGTTTAACCTATTTCTCATATACCTCACGTTTGATTTTTATTTGATCACACTGCAGATTTTTTTGCTAATTATTAACTAGGAAAAATTATCTCTGTGTTTTACTGGAAAAATCTATTGAGTTAGAAAAAAAAGTCCACAGGTTAAGTATGCACAATACCTAATCAAATAGACAACCAAAGGAAAAAAAAAAGTCTTGAAACATTGCAAATGCTAAAGGAAAAAGGACTAGAATAAATAATTTACTAAAGAAGAAGCACAACTAGAAAGATGCTAAGTTTCACTGGAAATCAGAGGAAGTTAAATTTTTTAAAGTATATTTTTATACTCCTGACATAATTAGAAAAAAACAATTAAGATGTCTAATTCAGGTAAACATATAGTAAAAAAAAAGTTTCATATAATCAAGGCTTTTGGAAAACGAGTGTATAATAAGGATCAATAGTCTTAAAAATATTCATACTATTTGAGCCAATCACTCAAATTCTGGGAATCTATACTGAACGCATGGCCCTTAAATATGGAAATATTTGTAAGTATATGATAAACAGGAAATCTATTTTTTATTTATGTCCACTAAAAGGGCCAGCAACCAAGTAGCAAAGGCATTTAGTGCCCACATTTGGGGGTTCTAAACACTCTTTTCTACTACAAGGATCCTGGGCTTCTTAGAGAAATGAATAGTTTCAGGGCTGGGACATGAAAAGTGTAAGATGAGCTGAGAACATGGTGCCAGCAACTGAGGAAGTGCTCAAAAATGGACGGGATCAAGTGCAAAAAAGGTAGAAGACAATGGGACAATTTGACAACATAAATGATGACAGCAATGCATTATCACCCATCACATTCTTTAATAAGAATTTATGGATCTCTACCAATACAAAATTAAAACAAAAGTAAGGAAAGGAAAAGCTCTTCTCTACAAAAGAATGCCAACTAATAAATGTAGTTGGAAGCAAAGCATCACTGTTTGTAACACCATAGTAACACTAAATGGTGAGCTAATCACTCTGCAGGTTACCCTTGGCCTTTATAACTAATGAATATAAGGAATATATAATAACTGGAAATATTTACTACAAAATACTTGGAGAAAGAGTAGAATCTAAAATTGTTTATGTTATGTGTAGAAAGTGCTGACGTGAACAGACCTATTAAACCAAAAGAAAGGGAGAGAGAGAAAGAGAAAAAAAGACTGGGAGGAATAGAGGAGAGAGAGACAGAAAGAGACGGAGAGACAGAGGGAGAAAGAGAGAAGGAGGAGTGTGTTATGGACAATCAAGAGAGATAAACATACATCAGATTCAAATAGCTATCCATACACTAGGAGAATTCCAAATAGGGCAGACATCCAAATGCAAAAAGGAAAAACAAACATAAAAGTACTCGAAGAAACACAAGTAAAGTGGGAACATTTTTTCTAACTACGGTACAAAATCCAGAAACAGTTATAAAATCAACTGCATAAAGAGATGTTAAAGACTTCTCATGGAAAAATACTCTAGACAAAGTCAAAAACACAGAGGAAAACCTGATAAAAGATAGCTGCAATCTATATCATACAAAGAGCTCTGGAAATTTGAGGAGGAAAAAAAAGACCAAAATCTAATAGAAACATAATAAAGTGATCTAAGCAAAGAGTACACAAGGAGAAAAAAAAACTAATGGGTTCTAAACATAAAAAAAGAGGCTCTCCTAATAAGAGAAATGCACATCTAAAGACCACAGCAGCATTTCTCACCTATATGATTGGCAAAAATCTGTAAGTCTAACAGCTCACTGTGAGGGTAAAACTGTGGGGGAAATAGTTCCTGTCATCTATGGCTGGTGGGAACGCAGATTGGTGGCACAATATTTATGGAAGAGAATTTGGCAATATCTAAAAACATACGCATTTGTCCCCTGACCCAACAAATTTTCTAATAGGTACCTACCCTAAAAATACACGGCCAATATTTCTAAGTGACTGAAGCACTGGGCTATTCATTGTGGCACTATTTGTAATAGCAAAAGATTGGAAAGGATTCAAATGGCCACCAATAGAAGGTCGGTTAATAAACTAGAGCATATCCACACAAAGACATTCTATGAAATTATTTAAAAACATCGAGGAAAAAATATGCGTAATATGGAGTGATTGCCAAGACTATGTTTTCAAGTGAAAAAGGCAAGGTAGAGAACAGTATACGGAATGGGTAACCTCTTATGGAATAAAGATAGAGTGGTATAATAGGAATATATTTATATACATATTTGCTGAGATATTAAAAATAAAGAACAGAATGATTAAACTGAGAAGTAAGAAAAGCTATTATTTATAGGAGAAAGGGAAAAGGGGAGACTAGAGTGGAAAGAATAATGTCTAGTCAGTTTGGACTATTATAACAAAATACCATAAACTGGGTGGGTCATAAACATCAGCATTTTATTTCTCACAGTTCAGGAGGCTGGGGTCTGTGACAGGGTACCAGTGGGTTCGGGTTCTGGTGAAAGCAGTCGCTTGTGGGCCACAGACTTCTGTTTTCTGCTGGTATGAGATCTCATATGGCAGAAAGAAGGTATCAGGGTGATGCTGGCTTCATGGGCTGAACTGGAAAATAATCTCTTTCTCTAATTTTCTGGAGCAGTTTGTGTAAAATAAGTATTATTTCTTCCTTAAATGTTTAGTAGACTTCAATGAACATCAGCCTGAAGTTTTCTTTGTGGGAATGACCCTAACTACACTTCCATTGCTTTCATAGATACAGCAATAATCAGATTATCTATTCTTTCAAGGTATTTTACCATTTCCTTTAAGTTGTTTAATTTATTGGCAAAATATTTTTCAAACTAGCCCCTTAGCATTTCAGTAGCTAAGGTGATGTCTCTCTCCTCTCTCATTCCCGATACTGGTAATTTGTCTTTTCTCTTTTTTTTCCCTGATAAGTCAGGTGGGAAGTTTATCAATATTATTGGTCTCCTCAAAGAACCAACATGAGGTTTCATTTATATTTATCTATTGGGTTTTTTTCTGTTTTCTATTTTGTTGATTTCTGCTTTGATCTCTATTATTTCCTTTCTTCAACCTATTTTGTTTTAATTTGCTCTTTTTTTTTTAAGTTTCTGAAGGTGGAAGCTGGGTTCACTGTTTGAGATCTTCCTTTTTTCTAATATATGTTATCTGAAGATAACAGAGTGTTACAAATTATAAAACAGAGTACCTTTCGTGCTATAAATTTCCTTTAAGCGCTGTTTTACTGGCATCCCACAAATTCTGATATGCTGTGTATTTTCACTCAGTTAAAAATATTTTTTTAATTATTATTTTCAGAGACTGAGAAAGAGTCACAAGCAGGGAGAGGAGCAGAAGAGAGAGAGAGAAAGAGAAAGCGAGAATCTTAAGCAGGCTCCACACTAAGCACAGAGCCTAACATAGAACTCAGTTCCACAACTCTGGGATCATGACCTGAGCCAAAATCAAGAGTTGGACATTCAACCAACTGAGACACCAAGATGGCCCCTCAAAATATTTTTAAATTCCCTTTTAGTTTCTTCTTTTATTCATGAGTTCTTTAGAAGTGTATTATTTAGCTCATGAGCATTTTGGTATTTCCAGAGATCTTATTATTATCCATTACCAATATAATTCCATACTATCAAGCAATTTTCTGGAATCTCCCTTATCTCTAATTCAGACTGGCCTATGCTCACCTGCTTTCAACAGTTTGTCATCCCAACAGGAATTTAGGCCTATCTTGATATTCTGTTATGGACAACAGGCAGTCTGGGTTACTGCTTCTGATTTATGGCAATGAGGCAAGTGAGACTTCCTTGCAATTTAGTGTACAGACAAAAGCACAAGTTAAAATCTATCCTCCCTGAATCTTCTTACACTCTTGGTGGGAATGCAAACTGGTGCAGCAACCCCGGAAAACAGTATAGAGATTCCTCAAAAAGTTAAAAATAGAACTACCCTATGATCAGCAATTGCACTACCAGGTATTTACCTAAAGGATACAAAAGTACTAATTCAAAAAAACACATGCACCCTGAAGCTTATAGCAGCATTATCAACAATAACCAAAATATGGGAAGAGCCCAAATGTCCTTGTCTGATGAATGGATAAAGAAGATGTATATATTTTTATACATATAAATATTTATATGTACATATTATATATTATAAATACATATTTATACATATAAATATCCAATATATATATTACTCACCATAAAAAAGAATGAAATCCTTCCATTTGCAATGACATAGATGGAACTAAAGAGCATTCTGCTAAGCAAGATAAGTCAATCAGAGAACGACTAATACCATATGATTTCACTCATAAGTGGAATTTATGAAACAAAACAAGTGAACAGAGGGGAAAGAAAGAGAGGCAAACCAAGAAACAGATTCTTAACTATAAAGAACAAACTGATGGCTACCAGAGGGGAGGTGGATGGGGGATGAGTTAAATAGATGATGGGAATTAAGGAGTGCACTTGCTGTGATGAGTACCAGGTGTTGTATGTAAGTGTTGAATCACTGAATTCTACACCTGAAACTAATATTACACTGTATGTGAACTAACTGGAATTTAAATAAAAACATGAAGAATAAATAAATAAATACAATCTATCCCTCCCAATACCTATAAACTCTCATGAAAGATAGCTACCTTGGACTACCACTCACACCATATCTTTTTTCTTCTTTTCTTTTCTTTTTTAGTTTTTGTTGTTGTTCTTGTTTGTTTGTTTGTTTGTTTTGAGAGAGAGAGGGAAAGAAAGTGTGCCCATGAGGGAGGGAGAGAATCCTAACCAGGCTCCATGCCCAGCATGGAGCCCAACACAAGGCTCAATCCCACGACCATGAGATCATGACCTGAGCCAAAATCAAGAGTCGGATGCTCAACTGACTGAACCACCCAGGTGCCCCCCCCCACACACCAGATCTTAAGAGTCTTTAACTTCCTCAGAGGTTTCTCATGTTTTTATGTAAATTTCTCAGACCTATGTTTCTCCCTCTTTCTGATGTGACTTGGAGAAGATGAAGCTAGCAACCTCTCTTGTTCACCACCTTATAATAAAAATATAGCCTGTGACATGTGAGATTCACCCACGTATCCAAAGAATATTTATAGAATGCTTATTATTTTCCAGGCACCGTTCTGTATGCTGAGGATAACAGAAGTGAACAAAACAGACAAAAATCCCTCTCCTCAGGGGCTTACAAGAGGGGGATAGACAGAAAATAAACAAGTAAAATCTAGTGTATATCAGATGGTGATAAGTGGTGTGGAACATGGGTAAAGGGATACAATTTAAAATAGGTAAGTCTGAGTGTGGCTTTGATTTGTATTTCCCTGATGAGGAGCGACGTTGAGCACCTTTTCCTGTGCCTGTTGGCCATCTGGATGTCTTCTTTAGAGAAGTGTCTATTCATGTTTTCTTCCCATTTCTTCACTGGATTATTTGTTTTTCGGGTGTGGAGTTTGGTGAGTTCTTTGTAGATTTTGGATACTAGCCCTTTGTCCGATATGCCATTTGCAAATATCTTTTCCCATTCCGTTGGTTGCCTTTTAGTTTTGTTGATTGTTTCCTTTGCAGTGCAGAAGCTTTTTATCTTCATGAGGTCCTAATAGTTCATTTTTGCTTTTAATTCCCTTGCCTTTGGGGATGTGTCAAGTAAGAAATTGCTGCAGCTGAGGTCAGAAAGGTTTTTTCCTGCTTTCTCCTCTAGGGTTTTGATGGTTTCCTATCTCACATTCAGGTCCTTTATCCATTTTGCGTTTATTTTTGTGAATGGTGTAAGAAAGTGGTCTGGTTTCATTCTTCTGCATGTTGCTGTCCAGTTCTCCCAGCACCATTTGTTAAAGAGACTGTCTTTTTTCCATTGGACATTCTTTCCTTCTTTGTCAAAGATTAGTTGGCCATACTTTTGTGGGTCTAATTCTGGGGTTTCTATTCTATTCCATTGGTCTATGTGTCTGTTTTTGTGCCAATACCATGCTGTCTTGATGATGACAGCTTTTTAGTAGAAGCTAAAGTCTGGGATTGTGATGCCTCCTGCTTTGGTCTTCTTCTTCAAAATTACTTTGGCTATTCGGGGTCAAAACCACACTCAGACACCACCTCACGCCAGTCAGAGTAGCTAAAATGAACAAATCAGGAGACCTATAGATGCTGGCGAGGATGAGGAGAAACGGGAACCCTCTTGTACTGTTGGTGGGAATGCAAACTGGTGCAGCTGCTCTGAAACAGTGTGGAGATTCCTCAAAAAATTTAAAATAGATCTACCCTATGACTCAGCAATAGCACTGCTAGAAATTTACCCAAGGGATACAGGAGTGCTGATGCATAGGGGCACTTGTACCCCAATGTTTATAGAAGCACTTTCAACAAAAGTCAAATTATAGAAAGCCTAAATGTCCATCAACTGATGAATGGAAAAAGAAATTGTGGTTTATATACACAATGGAGTACTACATGGCAATGAGAAAGAATGAAATATGGCCCTTTGTAGCAACATGGATGGAACTGGAGAGCTTTATGCTAAGTGAAATAAGTCATACATAGAAAGACAGATACCATATGGTTTCACTCTTATGTGGATCCTGAGAAACTTAACAGAAGACCATGGGGGAGGGGAAGGAAAAAAAAAAGGTTAGAGAGGGAGGGAGCCAAAACACAAGAGACTCTTAAAAACTGAGAACAAACTGAGGGTTGATGGGGGGTGGAAGGGAGGGGAGGGTGGGTGATGGGTATTGAGGAGGGTACCTGTTGGGATGAGCACTGGGTGTTGTATGGAAACCAATTTGGCAATAAATTTCATATTAAAAAAAGAAATAAATAAAAATAAAATAGGTCAGTCAAGGAAGACACTATCAAGCAGATGATAATGAATAGAAGCATAAGGAGGTGATTGAGTGAGCCCCACATATCTGAAGGCAGTTTTCCAAGCAAGAAGAATCACAAGGGCAAAACTCTGGGCAGGAAATTAATTGGTAATTTGAAGAATAGCAAAGAGTCCATTGTGCCTATGCAAAAAAATCCAATGGAAAAGAGGCAAGAGAAGAGGGCAGAAAGGTATCATCATGTAGGGTCATTGCACAGACTGAATTTTACTCTGAGCAAGATGGGAAGCCATTAGAGGTTTTAAGTGGAAAAGTGGTGTAATGTACTTAGATGTAAAGGATGATTTCAATTACTATGTTGAAACTAGAGCTGGAGATGGGGCAAGGGTACTTGTAAGGAGACCAATTAGGAAGATATTGCAATAATCCATGTGTGGTATTATTGCGACCTGTACTAAGGGTATGGAGAAAGAGTCGTATTCTGGATATCCTCTGAAATAGAACCAACAGGCTTTGCTCATTGGTTGAATGTAGGGGTTATATGGAAGAGAGAAGCCATAGATGGCTCTAAGTCTTCTGGTTTGAGCAACAAGAAGGATGGACAAGACAGAGGGAGACACAAGTTGGGGCAGGACAGAGTTCAGTTTGGAAGTGCTATGTTTGAATTGTGTCTGCATTATCAACATGAATATGTCAGAGAGAAACTGACATGGGAGCCTGGAGCTTAAGGGAGAAATCCATGGTGGGGATATAAATATGTGTTGTCAACTCCTAGATGGTATCAATGAGCTAAGTCCAGATGAGATTCCCCTGGAGAGCGAATTTAGATTCAGGAAAAGCTGCTCTGAGACACTCCAATATTTAGAGGTTAAAGAGTTGCGGAAAATGCAGTGAAGACCAAGGAGATACAGCCAGTAACGTTGGAGGAAAATGTAAATGCCAAATGGGAAAATGTTTCAAGGAGAAAGGAGTGATCGATTGTGTCAACTGTGCTGAGAGAATCCAGGTAAGCTGAGGACTGAGAATTGACCACTGGTTTTCAGTATGGAAGTCATCCATAAACTGGACTAGAGAAGTTTCCACTTTAATGTTTGCCTAACTTGTTTTTTCAAAGAAGTAGAAATGCTCTAACATCTCCAATTTACTATTATACTTGTGATACTCTGTCCTTGTGTTTCCGATCATTTTTGTTCTTTATATATATCAGAGAAATGTCATTTGACTCATAGATTTTACTAATAGTTTCATCTTCATTAAACTTTCCTCTTAAAAATAAAAAAATGTTTTTTACCATTTAATGCTTTTATACTGAATTCTATTTTATCTTATTGTGATCTCTGTGTTACCTTTTAGAATTACACCAAAATCAGACAAGGTCCCCAGATGTTACAACAGAATTGAAGGAAAAAATGTAAAGTGCAAAACAACTGAGTTAGAACTGAAAGCTCATTTTATTGCTCTGGAGCAATTGTTTTGCCCTGGAGCAGAGGCCAAAGCATGAATGTAATTTTTAGATTTCTATTCAAAGCTAATATGGTAAACAGGCCCCCTACTGGTGGGCTGATCTTTTTGCATCACTTGCTGATCTTGCCCCTCTGCTTTCCCCTGAGCATACTCCCCATACTCCTTATCTCATGAGTTATCCTCCTAAAAACTAACCATGATGACTCTTCTCTGCTCATATCTCACTTTGGTATTCTGTTATAAGATATTGTCCACACCCTTTGGAATAAAACTCATGAGAACCTGCTCAGTCCTTCATAGTTTTTATATCTGGCTTCATCTTCTATATCTATACCCTTCCTACTCACCCTGTACACCCCCAAGCCATTCATCATGTTTTGTCATAGGCTATGTTTTCCTCTTTAATGAATTGGACTTCTTTACTTGAACTAATGAATGTCCACTCATCTTCTAAGGCTCTTCTTTAATGTCTGCCTCTTTCAGTGTGAACCTTTCCCCCAGTCAGAATAGGCTTCATCTACCCATTGACTCACTCCATAATTTGTTGCCACCTCTATAGTGTCCATAATCTTGTTGCATTGCTATTAGTTGTGTCCTTCTCTACTGGAGGACAGTGACTGCACCCAGAACGGGACCTGGTACCCAGTGAGTGCTCAACAAATACTTGTGAAATAAGGAAAAATCAACTGTTAAAAATATTAATTATATTCAATCAAAATAACTACAATAAGCACTTGCATTTTTAAATGTCTGTGAATAGAGAACTGAACAGCATTGAGAGAAAAAAAGTAGATGTTAAATCTTGAGTAGCATCATCCTGGATGGGTCCCCTAAAAACATAAGAATTTCTTTTTCATTTCCAGTGCATCTGTTAGAATACTTAAGTGTTCATTTAATGAACAATGGTTCCTGGCAGCAACACAGGGCTTAACTTGAACAATTTTTAGGGCACCAAGTAATCTAGCCTTCATTTTTTTTAATGTTCATTTATTTATTTATTTTGAGAGAGAGAGAGAGAGAGAGAGAGAGAGAGAGAGGGAGTGGGGGAAGAGAGAGAGGGAGGATGCGGAGTGCTAACAACCTAGAGCACAAACCCACAAACCCATGAGATCATGACCTGAGCCAAGATCAGGAGTCGGATGCTTAACTGACTGAGCCACCCAGGCAACCCATAGCCTTCAGTGTTGTAAATCCACCCTTGAGTTGTTTTAATCTCCTACAACAACCAAGACTCACTGCTTTTTTATCAGAATCTGCTTCAGACAGTGGTATACATAATTGTTTTTTAAAATCATTTATAAACTTTCATAAATAAGCAGGCTAGGAAAAAGGAAACATTTGAAGATACTTTATTTATACGACAGAGAAATCTCATAATAAAGTCGTTATTTCATTAATTCACAAAAAGCACTATCTCAGTTAGAATTAAAGGAAAAGATGCACACCAAACCATGAAGACTTATTTTGTCTTCTTCTTCCCCCTGTAATACAAACAAAAATATGTTAAGTACTAATTAAGTGAATGGTGCAGCAGGTAACTGGTTCTATTATTTTGCATCGGGGAAGTACTAAATAGATGGGAAGATCTTCTGATGGCATTCTCTGAAACCTTAGAAAAAACCTAAGAGAATTTTGAGTTTGTTGAGTCACTGATTCAACATTGTGGACACAATTTTGTTCCAGCATTTCTAAAATAAACTCTGTATTAAATTGCATTTATTTTTTAAAAAAGCATTTTAATGGTAGGTCTCAGGATGTATTTTGCTATGGGTCAATATTTTGGGAGAATGACCATTAGATTTATCCTTGTCCGAATTTTCTGTTACCTGCAGTAATTTAAACTCCCAAGGCAGCACGGGTTTTTGAAATCAGTTTTGGACCCTGAAAATTAAAAGCAAATAAGAATCATCAGATGAAGAGATGGATGGCTCTGCCATTTTTACCATTAACTCTCCACCATCTAGGGGTGAACTCACATGGGGCTCAAACTCATGAACCGTGAGATCATAACCTGAGCCAAGATTGACTTGCACGCTTACTTGTTTTCAGATTTCAAGTACACCTCTGATGCTAGCAAGCTGGGACCATGGAAGCCAGAGAACACAAAAATCCACTTGTACCAATAGTAGACATAGCTTGTTCTCCTACACCAATCTCCAAATTGTTACCAAGCCCCACCACACCCCTCACCTTCCTCCACAAATCAGTCATAGAAATTGGAAGGTTTGCAGAGAAAGTATAGCTGCTACGTGTTAATGTTCTCTACATCTAAATGAAATGTCTTCCCATATCAAGCGACATTTATCTTTTTGTATCATGTTCATCAGAAAAGGTTTACATCAAAACTATTTTATCAGTTTTGTTTTATCTGATTTGGTTATCTGTGTTCCACCCTCTCTACTAAAAGCACAGGCACATATTGATAAGTGTACACCTGGCAAAAAAGCTGAATTATAAAATATCTTTCAAAATTGTAATGATGCTATATTCAAATATATTTAGTGACCTAAACTAAAGGCTTATAAAATGTAGGCAATTACAAATCCATTTAAAATTATTAAATAATAAGTTTAAGATAATTCCTAATTACTAGTCTGTTGATATACAAAGGCATGATCCTAAATGAGTTCAAAAATATTTTTTAGAAATATTCCTCCAATGAGGGTTGATGGCGGGTGGGAGGGAGGGGAGGGTGGGTGATGGGTGTTGAGGAGGGCACCTTTTGGGATGAGCACTGGGTGTCGTATGGAAACCAATTTGACAATAAATTTCATATATTAAAAAAAAAAAGAAATATTCCCCCAATATCTTGTTTGCACAATTAACTTGCTATTAAGTCCTTTTACTCCATTTAGCCGAAGCGATCAGTTCTAGGCCAGAAACTATCTAACTTATCATCAATTAATTATATATTCAGTTTATAGTTCCCTCTATCAGGAAATAAGTTGAATTTAGTAATTTTCTTAACATATTCTAAAATTATGCTTCATTCTAATACTAGTGAGAAAACTGATTATTTCTTAAATGTCATAAATTCCTTCAACCTATTTCCAAATACATTTAAATCTCTGTGGCATTATTTTAAAGTTTTAGATGAGTGGAATATTCTTTCTGTTATTCATTACAGAAAACTCCATCCCAAGTATTTTGAGTGTGAAAATGAGCTTCACATACCTCTTCTGCAAAGCAGGCTTCCTGCTCTTGGCCTTGGCAGCACTTTTCCAGTAGACCAGAGAAATCTGCAATGACAGCCTCAAGTTGTTCTTCTGTTATTTGAGGCTTTTGCTTCACAAGGTTAATGAGAAATCTATAATTTAAACAAAATAAAAGAGAAATCTGTTATGCAAAGGTATTTTTCTAAAGACTTCCTAGCAGAGTCTTGAGAGTCCTAGCAACCCTCCCCCTAAACCCTCACTCCATCAACCCATCACCAGATTTACAACATGCACTCTGTCTAACACCTTCATCAGAAATACTGAGGCTAGAAATGGGTAGATATCCCACTAGTCTGGATTTGTGCAGATGATTGATGAAACATGATTTTATAGTGCCACCATACTGATATGTAGTAAGATACAGTCTTTTTCTTACTTGCCTGGAATATCCTTCCAGTTCTCCAGTCTAACTTATATCCTATCAATACTCAAAGACCCAGAGTTCCAAGCTCCTGCCATTCATAATTACCACACCCATACCTGAGCATTGGTCCCACCAATCACCTGCACTACTCATTTAGCAGCACTTTCATGTTGGAACCAATGTTGACTGGACTAGGGAAGACTTGCCAAAGGAGGCAGCATTCTTACTGTACTTTGAAGCATGACACAGATTGTGACAGCAAAAAAGGGAAGGAAAGGTTTCCCAAAATGAAGGAAGACAATTTACAAAGCAAGCGAGTAGGAGCACCTGGGTGGCTCGGTCGATTAAGCAACCCACTCTTCATTCTGGCTCAGGTCATGATCTCATGGTTCGTTGGTGAGATCGAGCCCTGCATCAGGCTGTGTGCTGTGAGGATTCTCTCTCCCTCTCTCTCTCTGCCCCTCCCCTGCTCTCTCTCTCTCTCTTTCTCTCAAAAAAACAAATATTAAAACAAAGCAAGTGAGTACTAAAATGCATGGGAATTTGGAGAACATAAGTTCCACTAGCGTGTGTTAACACACCGTTACAGAATGCCTCCCACAATGAATTGAAATGTGCATTCCATCTCATAACACCCATACTTCATGGTTGACTCAAATATTATGGTTACTCTCTTCAAGAAGTAAACAGTGCGAAAAAAAGTTTCAATAGTGCTTTCCCAGTGTTTTGGAATGGAGGTACCCAAACTTACTGCAAGGGCATATCCTAATTCCCCAAAGTAGACTGCCATTTTTCTCAGTCCCAACATGTATCACAACAGTAGTTACAGAGGATACTGTTTTTACAAACAAAAACTTGTCCGCCCTAGTGAATTTTTCCAGGCCTATGCTCCCATGAGGCTGTGAAGGCACTGAGACAAAACTATTTTAAAAGCCACTGTAAGTGCTTTGGGGCAATAACATTCTCCTAATAAACCCAAGATTGTTGGGTATGTAAGGTAGAAATCTCAACTCCTATTTGGTGTTGTTGGTCTTCTCCCTGTTAGCAAAGAACCATTTCTTACTGCTGCTTCATTGTTTGCAGTGCTACACCCTGAGCTCGGCACAGATCCTTATGGAAGATGAATCTGTCAGCAGAGAATGGCACAGGGACATATGTTTCATCCACCACTAAGCTGCTGAAACACGGCCTCCTGTTGGCATACGAAGAAGTGCAGCACAGGCCAACACCGGGGTTTACAGGAGTCTCTTCATGCCTGATGCATAATTGTCCAATAATAAGATCAGCCTGGTTAGGACAACAGGAAAGAAGAAAGCAAGGAGATTCAGCATGAGCCGCTATGTTGACTCAGGCTTCCAGAAAATTCTTGCAGTTTTTAAGGCAGTAATTTATAATCAGTATTACCAAAAAAATCTGCTCCCTGGGATCATATGTTGCCACATTGTGGATTCTTTTTTCACTCATTGTTGGGGATAAACTTCACATTTAGTGGCAAATATTTCATAGGTAATGTCAAAGATAGTCCCTTCAGTTATTTGAAATACGCTTCCAGTTCCATACATACTTCCAAAGGCAAAAAATTATCTGCCCTGATGGCTTAAATACATGGTTTAAATTTTTCATGTATATCTATCTAGTGGAACTTTCCATTTTCTTTTTGGGACCCAGAGAATCGCTTTCTGAAGGTACAATTTCACAAGCCTCAGCCTTTCATATACATACATACTTGCACACATCATACATGCATACAGGTACACATATGTATATGTGTGTGTGTGTTTGTGTGTGTGTATAATCCTAATTGAAAAGAAACAAGGCCAGCGTGTGTATGTGTGCACGTGTGTTTGTCTTTTAAGGCTTTCCTCTTGTAGAGTCCTCCTACCTTCCACACTTCAAAGATATTTCTTAAATACCTGGCAATAACTTGTAATAATGGCCAATATGTTTTGCGTGCATACTATGTATCCAACCAGTTCTGAACGAGTTACAGGGATTACCTCATTTAAGACAGTCATCCTATGTGGGTGGTACAATTCTTATTCCCAAATGTCAGATGAGAAAGCTCAAGCCAAGTGCTATAACTAGCTTTTCAGTGGTGAGAGTGGACGGGGATGCAGGCAGGAGGCCTCCAGAACCTACACTCCCAATCTGCTACAACAGCCCATGTCCCTGCAGTCTCTCAGCACGTGGGATTCAATCAATGATAAAGGTGATGCTTAATCACAGGAATTCTCCTTCCACTCTTACCTTTTGTGGAAAATTCCAAGACATGAAGACTAGCTAGCAAATAAGTCCTTGGCATCCGACAGAGGAAAGGGGAAACGATAAATGTACAATTTGGTTCACAATTATGATTTTAAGGGAAAAAATAATGAAAAAAATCAGCCTGTCATTTTATGACACTAGTGACATTAGAAAGTAAAGATGATTGGCATTACTAACGAGAAAGTCATTTTCTTATTCAGCTTACCCTGTTCTAAACTCTTTACCCTGTTAAAGGGGTGAGGGGGGAATGTCCCTAATATGATAAGATGATTATACTACAAAAGGCAAAAATATAAGTATACTAAAAATAAAATGACTTATAGGGGCACCTGGGTGACTCTGTCAGTAGAGTGCCCAACTTCGACTTAGGTCATGATCTCACAGTTCGTGTGTTTGAGCACCCAGTCAGGTTCTGTGTTGACAGCTCAGAGCACAGAGCCTGCTTCGGATTCTGTGTCTCCCTCTCTCTCTCTCTCTCTCTACCCTTTCCCTGCTCATGCTCTGTCTCTCTCTCTCTCTCTCAAAAATAAACAAACATTGAAAAAGAAAATTTTAATAAATAAAATGACTTACTTTCATCTATCAAAAGTGAAGCTTTTTGTGTTTAACTCAATTCACATTTTTTTCCTTGTGTCCATTAGACCAAACTCAATGCTTATGGACGCACAGTGGAGCAACTAAGATCTATGTGTGAACTAGATGCAGTGGGATAATAGCACAGCAGCAGTAGAGGCATGTGCAACCAGAAAGGAAATTGTGAAGAAGGTATGGCATTGGGTGTTGGAGCCTGGGCTCTGGGAAGAGCTGCATATGCATTCAAATATCAGTCCCACCATTTACTACCTGGGACATGTTGGTCCTAATGTAATTTCTTTGAGCCTCATTTTGCTATAAAATGGAGATGGTAACGGGGCATTTCAAAATTGATTTTCTTTGTCTTCTTTTTTTAACATTAAAGTATTTCGTGAACAAAAAGAGGAAATCATTGAATTGAATGATGTGTTGGTTATTCTCTTTCCGGTACATAAAGCTTGC
Source organism: Panthera uncia (assembly GCF_023721935.1). Lineage (NCBI taxonomy): Eukaryota > Metazoa > Chordata > Mammalia > Carnivora > Felidae > Panthera > Panthera uncia. Next base: position 58,056,729 of record NC_064811.1, on the reverse strand, counting down.
TTAGACATCTTTGGATAAACTGGTTGCACTCCCCCAGCCTTTCTAGAAGGACCAGAAGCCTGGCCACATGCCCAACTGTTCAGAGCTGAGTTCATGCCCTCTCCAACTGTAACTAATCAAACAAGTGTAGTAAAACCATCTCCACAGTGGTTTTTACCATTTCCCCTAAATGAGAATTATGAGACCATTTCAAGTCAAACGGGGCAGAAACACAATGGGACTAAACAAAACACTCACCGCTCCCTCACCACAGGCCAATTGCTTGTCCTCACTGAGTTGGCAACAAGTGGCTGCTGCGGTTGCCATTTTCCTAGTGAAGGCCATCAGCTCAGGTGGGGTCAGCTGAGGGGCTTTCTTTGTGTAAGCAACAAGAAACCTGAAAGAAGCATTTTTTTTTTTTTCACCAAATCCTGCTGAGCCATTCATGAGTTTTTGACTCCTCACTCATTCTCAAAGATCCTCTCTTGGTATCAGAAGCCATGATGTCAGCTCATTTGTATTACCAACAAGGTATTTGGACCACCTTTCAAGATGCATTTGCTCTAGCCACCACTCCCTATACTTCTATTATAGCGACATATCACAATGGGGAAACAAACTCTGGAGAGTAGCCTGACACCTATTCCAACCTCCGAAGTTTCACTGATACTAGCTTTGATCTATTCAGTGATTCCACTCTGACAGACTGCAACAGAATAAATATCTTTTCTGCAAAAATCTGCATGATTTGGGGAACCCAGAGAAGTACCAATATCAGACTTTTATAAGCCATTCTTCTTGCTCTCTAGAAGAGGGGAATGGGGATGACTACCTTCTCCCAAGGGAAATTGGGTGATCAGATTACACTGATTTCCAATATGAAATAGGGGCTGAAATTAGAGTAGCCCTGGGTGACTAATTTAGGTTTATATTTTCCTTGCACTACAAAATTTGAAATCACTGAAAGTGCTGTTTAAAAAAACATACGCGTTGGGGCACCTGGGTGGCTCAGTCGGTTAAGTGTCTGAATTCGGCTCAGGTCATGATATCGAGGTTCGTGAGTTCCAGCCCCAAGTTGGGCTCTGTGCGGACAGCTCAGAGGCTGGAACCTGCTTCACATCCTGTGTCTCCTTCTCTCTCTGCCCCACCCCCACTCACACTCTGTCTTTCTCTCAAAAATAAGTAAACATTAGAAAAAAATTTTTAAAACGTACGCATTTTGTAAGTAATATTCTCCTAGTTTCTGGAAGAGGCCACAGCTTCGCTTTGCCAACGCTTGACTTTCCTGGATATATTTCTCCAATTCTTCTTCCTGAAAATACAAGCATTATCATGTACATTTTCTTCTCTTCCGGGACACATGACTTTGTATGTAAAAATTGACCAATAATATATTATTCTGACACCAATCTTAGAAAAGCCAATTTTAGAGGGTTTTTTTGTAATACTAAAGATGATGAGAGTGTGACTTGTGACAATTAAAACAAATGGACCGGGGCGCCTGGGTGGCTCAGTCAGTTAGGTGTCTGACTTTGGCCCAGGTCATGATGTCATGGTTCACAAGCCCAAGCCCCGCATCCGATTCTGTGCTGACAGCTCAGAGCCTAGAACCACAGCTTCAGATTCTGTGTCTCCTTTTCTTTCTGCCCCTCCCCTGCTCACACTCTCTCTCTCTCAAAAATAAATAAACATTAAAAAAATAAAAATAAGAACAAATGGACTTTGGGGAGTTTAAGCTTAAAACTTTGTGAATCACCAAGTTATGTGATGACAGAATTCAATGTTTGGATGAAGGATTACAGTTCTTTCTGTACAAATTCTTGCTTTTCTGGAGCTGTTCAAAAATGAGTATTATTGTTATTCTGTGTGTCAAAGAACTTTTGGTTGCCATTTTTCTTCCTACATTAGGCCACTGGTTGTTGACTACTAGTTAATAACTACTTAATATCTAGACTACTTAGTACATATAACTAGCTAACTACTAGTTAATAACTAGATGCTTTCATAGAAACAGCATTTTTAATGGATAATTTCTATGCAGTTTTTCAGACTCTCCCTAAAAAGTAAGAGCAATTTACCCCTTTATCCTGGCATTCAAGAGGGTTTTCAGACTGGGAACACTTCTCCAATAACTCCTGGTATCCTTTAGCCACTCTTAGAATTACTGGGACAGCAAGTTTAGTATGTCTTCTGGAATATTCATAGGTAAATCTGAAATGAGTGTGAGAAAATGTCATGTTGTTGGAATTAAGAGACAATTTATTCCTGTGTTATATGGCATGCAAACGTTAAAATTCAAATGCATAAGCCTGGAAATCAAATATGACTTGAACTATATGCACAGTAAAACTATTAATACAAATTATAATCCATCCAATTGTTCTAAAATGCTATTTTGTTTTCTTTTGCCCTCTTCACTTGGGTTTTCAATTATCAGCTTTACAGTCATTTATTCAACAAATATTTTTCCAGTGCCTACTCTATGCAAGCATTTCTTTCAGCAGTAAGGATCCAGTAAGGTATAAGATAAAATGCCTGACCTCTCAAAAGCATACATTACAGGGAGACAGAAATGAATAAACAAAACTAGGTCATCGAATTCAGGTGGTGATAAATGAGTGAAGAGAAATAAAGGAAGATAGAATGTGGGGGGAGTGAGTCTTAATTTACAGCATTGGTCAAGAAATGTCTCTTTGGGTGGCTCTTTTGGAACAGAACCCTGGGTGAAGGAAGCTACACAAGTACCTGGAGGAAGATCATTCTCAGCTGAGAAAATTTCTACTGCAAAGAACCTTTCTAATTGAAGAAGTGCTTCTATTAGATAAACAATTCTTGTTGGATGTGTGGGTGGGTAAGTTCAAAGATAATTCTTGAATTTACTAATTGTATTTCCAAGTCATGGATATAAGTAATATTTCATTCTGCCACCAATAAATTGTCAGTGTGGGTTTCTTCAATTTGGACTTTGTTCTTGTGTGTGTAATTTTATTTAGCAGTGCAAATGATGTGTGAATGTCCAATCTGAATGCAAGTATAGAAGGATATCCTTAGGGAATATGAAAGAGACAACTGGGCCATTATTTGCATTATTACATTAGAAGCAGGCTTTTAAATTTATGAAGACCCTTAGAGATCATTAAGCCTGAAATCCTAAGAGCTACACAAATCCCTCCTCGAATAGTGTCCATAGATATACACTGTACAATAAAGGAAAATGTATTAACTTGACTGCTTGCTTCCTATCGGTTATATTACAATAAAGTACTATACTGCAAGTATCTCTACACATTTTTATTTTCTTATAAAAATAAAACACATATTAAATAAATAGCAAATAAACTGTTCTAATAAAAGCCCTTTTATCTACCATTATCTATTGAGTTATACTTCGGAAAGTTTTGAAAACATGCACAGTGAAAAAGCACATTCATAACCATTAACCCTTATTATCACAAAATATCCATATCTTATTTGGAAGCTCAGTAGTAGTCTTCATACGAGTAATCCATACAAAGATGACAGTGCTTCTGATCCCAGAGAAATTGATACAAAATAAAATATAGCTTCAGTTAGTAGCAGCAATAGTGAAAGTCTCATCAGTATAAGATAGATCTCATTTCCTTATTCCCTACTTATCTGCTTAAATAGATTTTGGTTCAGAACATTCTAGCATCACCCAAACATACTGAGTTCAAAACCTGTAACCATCACTCCCCATTTCAGCAACACAAAACTGTCAGCTACATACTAATCTTTACTCATGTGAACATACATTTACAGAGTGTGTTACCTTGCCATGAAAAGATCTTTTTCCCTTGAAGAAAATTGGTTGAAATCTCTCTCTCCTAAAAATCTATTTAGATTCGGAGATAATCCTTCAGGTGTGTCATCATTTTCTGCATGAATTATGCATTGACCAAGTTCAAGTATGGGCAATTTGCAGCATTCTGTTATTTTGCTTGACAGAATATCTTGCCGAGAACATAGGTAGGACATAATTTTTTCCTGTAATAGGAAGATGAGGGAGGAAGGGAGGGAGAGAAGGAGAGAAAAAAAAGAAATAGAAGACATTTTACCTTGTCTCTAATGTTAGTGCTTTCTCCCTACTTTGCTTTTCCTTACTCCTTTCTACCTACCCGTTTGTTCAATTCTTCTTTTCATAGTTGTCAGCTAAAATCAATTTTGTTGTATTAGGAAGATTTTGAAAACAAGATAGAAATATACTCTTCAAACCAAATGACATGCACATAGGTATATATCTTTCTATTCCTATTAAAATGGGCTACTGGACAACGTTTGCTGTTGATGTCCTAATCATGGAGAGCAAACTTTCTGCTCCATGTTAACAGATCAATCTGCAGTGACCCACCATGAGCTCCAGAGGGCAGGCTATAGATGATGAAATTTCAGCACATCTAAGCATGGAACAGAACTTCCATATCCTTGTCACGGGACTAAAAATCCAAGCCTTCTCAGTAAGAACAATTAGAACCCATCATTCAGCCATTAAAACCAATTGACATACCATGTTGAAATTAATTTTTCCACTTTAAAGGAAAAGGGTGGTAATGAGCTCCAAAAATGGAAAAATAATTTAAGTGCCTATAGAAATCAGTAAAATCGTCTATTAAAACCAAGACAACTAACTTCAAAGAAAAACAAAGTAATTTTTCTAATATGCAAGTAAAAAATTTGTAAAAGGAAAAATAAATGAAATAGGAAATCTGTCTTTGGGAATCTTCCCCAGCTCTTCACACCAGGATCTCTGCCTTTGCTCAGAGATTGCCTCTTTCAGCCAAACTGCCATGGGACTGGCTCAAATGAGCATTTTATCTCCACATCCAACCCTTTGGAAACCAGGTTCAAGCCTGGGTTTCTAAGCCTTTTGAGTATCTAAGAGCAATGGTTTGAAGCCTTCTTGGAAAAGACGGTATATCACCAGGGACCAGAGAGGAAGGAATTTGGGGATAGATAGGCCTCTTGTACAGTATCCAGGAAGCCTAAAGTTGGCCCAAAATAGATGAATGCCATGCTGCTAAAATGGCGACTAACTATGGCACGTTTGAGGATTCTGTTTGGGGGATTTTCTTTTGGTTTTTAATTCTCCTAGAGCCCTTTATCCACGCCTCTCTCTGTGGCTTTGTATCTTGTGGAACAGTTTCTGGTGTTGTTTTTGTTGTTTGTTGTGTCATTTTGTTGTATTCATATAATAAATATAATAGAGCCCCTTCTGTGGCCGAGGCATCGTGCAGCCAGCCTGTGGAGATAACAGCAAACAGAAGACAGGCCCTACATGCCTCATCTCTCCCATCAGACTGTAAATTCCCCGAGCGAAGTTTCTGCCTTAGTGTCCTTCATAGTGTCTAGCACACAGAAAGTATTCCGTATATATTTGCCAAATGAAATGATAAATGGCTAGAAAAACCAATTGGTTAAAAGTAAAGAGTCTCTCCCCCAAGATTCTATGTGGAGTTTATGATCATTTTCAGAAGAAAGAATGGGCCCTGGTGTCACGAGAGGAGAGTATCTCTTAAGTGAAAGGCAGGGTTAACAAAACACGGTTTCAGTTTTACTGTCAAGAAGTCTGTGACTTGACTCAGCCAGCTAGCTAGCCTACCCTGTGACTAACTCCAACAGCCTTCTCCCATGTAGAAGGAGAGCCAAAGAAAGAAAAGGAGGTGGAATTATCTCTGTTTTGGGAAACAAGACTCTTTACCCCATCCTGCAGACACTCCAGCACGTTTCCTCTGCAACATTCCTCATGTATGTGGGCCACATCCAGGACCAGTTTCTGAATTTCGGTAAAATTCGCTTTGGAAAACTTTTGACTCAATTTAGTAACAGTTCTAAAGGGGAAGGAAAGGAATTGGAAATCAATCCTGATTATCTACCAAAATTAAATAATACAGAGAGAATATTAATATAGTTGCAGTTCCAAAAAGAAAGAATTGAAATGCTTTCGCTGTTTGAAAAGAAAAGGGAGGGGCGCCTGTGTGGTTGCTTTAGGCTCAGGTCATGATCTCACAGTTCATGAGATCAAGCCCAGAGCCTAGTTGGGGTTCCATGTCGCTCTCTCTCTCTCTCTGCCCCTCCCCTGATTGCACTCTGTCTATCTCAAAATAAATAAACAAACATAAAAAAATAAAAGAAAAAGAAAAGGGAAAGCATTATAAGTCTTGTCAATTCCAACCAATCTTTGAAGGCAATGGTTCTATAAAGTGACCCATCCCCACAAATACTTTGGACATTATTTATTTGTCTTTAAAACCTTTCCTGTGAACTGGGATGAAATCTATCTTTTGGCTGCTCATCCGTGATGCTGAGTGCTTATAATCATCATAGTGAGTGGGTGGGAAAAAATTAAAAAGACAAACAATTAAGAAATGGAAAATTCCATGAAAATAATAATCATTTTTTTTTTTACTTGGGAGAAAAAAAAATACTCTGAGAATACAGAAGGGGCGTATATGTGCAAATACATGAAACAAGACAAGAAAGTAGAGCCCACCGAACATTCAGACATGTCAGCATACCAAGAATGGAGTGTGGCCAGAAGGGAAATAAGAAGTAAAAAAGCTTGTTCTTTCTAGATATTTCCTTAAGTGTTAAGAGATGTCTAGATGAAACCACTACCCCCTAGAGCAACTGGTGTTGCTGCTTCTGATAAGGATAGATTTTCTTTATAAATTTATAACATTTAAGCTTAATCACTTATGGAGAGCAAATAATAAATACAACCATTATAATAATAACTTAATTTATATTTTATTAGTAAGAAAAAATTGAAGCAATTCACGAATCAGTCTAAGCTTCTAATAACTAGAGTTGGAAGGTAGTTAAAGCAAAATCTGACCTATTCTAAGAAAACATTTTAGAACTAACTCCATGACTAACTTTAACCTAGGTCTCCACTATGTATAGTAATTTTTAAATGTGTCATTTAACAAGCACACAAACAAATGAACGTTGAATGCATGTATTTAATACTCGTCAATTAGCATCTCAAACATTTTCCTACACTAGAAATGCTTCATTGTAAAGGTTGAAGAGCACTTTAAACCAGGTATGTAGTTTAAAATTTTCTAGTAGCCACATTAAAAGGTAAAGAGGAAAAAGTTAAATTCACTTTAATAACATGTGTTTAACCCAATATATCAAAAATGATACCATTTCAACATAGAATTTCATTCATATGCGGAATCTAAAAAAGGAAACAAATGAATCAACAAACAGAAAAGCAGATTCAGACCTATGAAAACGGGGAACAAACTGGTGGCTGCCAGAGGAAAGGAGGGTTGGAGGATGGGCAAAATGGGGGAAGGCAGAGGGAAATACAGGCTTCCAGTTATGGAATGAATAAGTCACAGGGAATAAAAGGCAGAGCATAGGGAGTATATTCAATGATATTATAATAGCGTTGTGTGGTGACAGGTGGTAACTACATCTCTATAGGTGAGCGCAGCAAAATGTATAGTGAAGTTGAATCACTATGTCGGGCACCTGAACCTGGTGCAACATTGTGTGTCAACTACATGCAAATAAAAAAAAATTTATTTAAAAAAATATTTTAGGGGCTCCTGGGTAGCTCAGTCGGTTAGGCATCCGACTTCGGCCCAGGTTCTGACCTCGTGGTCTGTGAGTTTGAGACCCGCATCGGTCTCCGTGCTGACAGCTCAGAGCCTGGAGCCTGTTTCAGATTCTGTGTCTCCCTCTCCCTCTGACCCTCCCCTGCTCATGCTCTCTCTCTGTCTCAAAAATAAATACATGTTAAAAAATTTTTTAAAAATATTTTAATATGCAGTTAACATAAAAACCAATTAAGAAGATATTATACATTCTCTTTTTCATACTCAGTCTGTAAACTCTGGTGTGTAGTTTACACTGGGAGCACAGTTCCTCATTCACATCAGCCAAATTTGGAAACGGTCAGGAGCTACATGAGGCCAGTGGCAGCCTTGCCCTGTAGCACAGCCTTAACCCCTTGGTAATTCTGATTCTTACATCTGATGCCAAAGTCTCAACTGTCAGGATACAGACAATTCGAGATCACTGGCCTAGTAGACGAATAGGAATCAGGAAAATAAATCACGATCAGGACGTAGAAACACTGGGCTCTGAAGACTCGCAGTGGGGTCCTGAGTAAATTGCTTTAATCTCTCTGGGTCTCAGTTTATTCCCATGTACAAATGAAGAGGTTGGACTGTCTTCCTCAGTATCCTTACAGCAAAGACAGAATATGAGACAGGTAAATTAAGTGTGCTTTACAAAGAGTTAAGCAGCAGACTATGGGTTAGCTTCCTTCCACTCCTGGGATTTCAGGATTCTAATCGCATCAGCTCTCATCAAAGGAAACTTCATTCTCAACGACAGAAACAATGAGAAAAATGAGCTCAAACTGAAAAATAGTGGTTTTGCACATATCACCCTCTTCCCTACTAATAGGGCATAAACTTACATGGCTCGGAAGGTTCGGGGTCCAAAATTTCTCATCACTGCACATATATGTTGATTTAACAAACTGCTTTCTCTTAATTCTTTTGTAATCAGGGCTGTCTAGATATACAAGAAACAAGTTGTCAAGAAAGGATGTATTTTCCTTTGCAGGTGCTAATAATTAGAAAACCAACAGCTTCAAGGAAAGCATGAGACCATAAGGAATATTACGAAAATTGCAAACATGATACATTTTTACATTCATTCTTTCTTTTAGGTTGGTTTATATACATCTATGCCAGAGAGATTTATTAAAAATACTCTAAAACAAGAACATTATAACTTTCATACTTGGGATACTGAGTGCACAACTGTACTTTTAAACTCATTGAAACCTGATGATTTCTTAAATGTCTGCTCTGTCACACACATAAAAGTGAATAAATGATAAGATCGCGTCACAGACTGACGTTCTGGGAATCATCACAGTCCTTAGGAAATTTTTGTTGTATGACTTTTGTTGTGGCAAGTAATTAATTGTGGACGTTATTCTCATTCTCCAAACCCAAAAAAGCTGCTCACGTCTCCAAACCTACATTTCCTTTCATTAGGTGATGATGATGTTTACACCTCAAATTTGTTCTTAGCATCAAAAGAAATAATGAACGTAAAGTATTTGTCATAGTTTTCTTTCTCTTTTTCCTCTCTCTTTCTGTGCCTCCTTTTCTCCTCCTGCTCCTTCTTCCGCACCTCCTTCCACCTCCTATTCCTCTCTCTTTCATTTATGTTATGACCCGTACCTCTGTCTTCCTTTATCCCACCCCCAGACTCATGTCCTTAGTCATATAATACTTGTTGGCCAAAGGAATGAATACAAAACAGCAAATCCAGCTGTTTTAGCCCAAAGAATATCAGACTGCTAACATATGCTCTATTCTGAAAATGGTAGTCTGCATACAAAGCATATTTCCATTTTTAACTTTGTTTCGTTTTAATGAGCCATAGTCAGATTAAAGGATTGGTTCAGATATCTGTACAAATATAATACCTTTGTTTGGAAGCATTCGACTGCATTTTCAGTTTTGCAGCAAGGTGGAATTATTTTGCCATAGTGGGTAGCCAAAGAAAGAATTGTGGGTGCATACAGAAAGGGGTGCCTTCTTGCTATCTCATAGATGTACCTATGAAATGAAAAGGCACTGTAAGATTTACAAACATATAAAACTAGGACAACCATTAGAACTGGAATCCGGAATCATCCACCTCGACAGTCCCCATGGCAAAGATGGTCTAAGGGCAGGCTCTCTATTTCTCTGGCTTAGACATGCAAGACAGCAGCATGCAAGGCAGAAGTGATTGAGAGTTACATATAGGATCCCCTAACAGAGAACCTGTGTTCAAATCCCTGCTTCGGAATGTACTAGCACTGTGCCCTCAGCCAATTATCTCAACTTTCTAAACTTCAATTTCCTAGTCTGCAAAATGTGAGGAAGAATGAAGTGAAAAAGGACAGGCTTCAAAGGCAGGTAGTGAGCACTAATCTGATCACGCATGCCAAGCACACATGGTCCTACAAAATCCTAAGTGTTCAATAGCTGCTAGCCATGTTTAACGTATCTTAAACATTCCTGAATCTCTAATTTTTTTTTATTTCCGGGTAATTCAGTGAACACGAAACACCAAGTATTTGGCTCCAGAAGGAACCGCTTTGTGCGGTACTAAAATATTCCTGGGCAAACTAAAATGGAGAGGTTAGAAGGAAGGAAAAACAAAACAAAACAAAACAAAACAAGGTGTATCTCACAACTGTTGGGTCTGCTGAGTGTTGTGTACTCATCTACCTAGCATGCTATGGAAACAAAGTTGCACTTCAAATGGTCCCCCTGATTTCCTAGTGCAGGACCTCAGCTGGTGCAAAATTATTGCCACTTCTCTGCCTTTTAGAGTACCTCTGTAAATTGCAGAAATACTAGATTACGCTTGGTACTACTCTCCTTCTGGGATTTTAATCTACCTTTAAATTGGATCCTTACCTGTTCAGGAACATGTCCCTGTTTTCTTCATATGCTTTACAACTGGTGACAGGTTCTGGAACTTGGAAGGGTGGGATGGATGACGGAGTAGCCTTTTTGTGTGCCAGTAAACAGTTATGTCTTTCCTCTTCACCTTGGCTGCAACAATCTGAGAGCCCATACTTTTCAGAAATTTCCTTCTCATGGCAAATTTCGTCCAGAAAGGCAGATAGCTATAGGAAATATTTGTTTTTAAAGAAAGACAACTAACTGTATTTTGAAATTCTGTGAAACACATGAGAAGTTTTCTAATACCCAAAATCAGAACTACAAATTAAAAATACAAATTCCAACATACTTTATTTAGTTTCAGCCAAATGAGAGCTTTCTCTCATGTCTTTTGGGAAGTGGAATTTTGGTGTCCAACCTTGAGAAATACACATGACTATTAAAATTACTTTATCTTATGGCCAAAATGAACAAATCAGGAGACTATAGATGCTGGAGAGGATGTGGAGAAATGGGAACCCTCTTGCACTGTTGGTGGGAATGCAAATTGGTGCAGCCGCTCTAGAAAGCAGTGTGGAGGTTCCTCAGAAAATTAAAAATAGACCTACCCTACGACCCAGCAGTAGCACTGCTAGGAATTTACCCAAGGGATACAGGAGTACTGATGCATAGGGGCATTTGTACCCCAATGTTTATAGCAGCACTCTCAACAATAGCCAAATTATGGAAAGAGCCTAAATGTCCATCAACTGATGAATGGATAAAGAAATTGTGGTTTATATACACAATGGAATACTACGTGGCAATGAGAAAGAATGAAATATGGCCTTTTGTAGCAACGTGGATGGAACTGGAGAGTGTGATGCTAAGTGAAATAAGCCATACAGAGAAAGACAGATACCATATGTTTTCACTCTTATGTGGATCCTGAGAAACTTAACAGAAACCCATGGGGGAGGGGAAGGAGAAAAAAAAAAAAAAAAAAAGAGGTTAGAGTGGGAGAGAGCCAAAGCATAAGAGACTGTTAAAAACTGAGAACAAACTGAGGGTTGATGGGGGGTGGGAGGGAGGGGAGGCTGGGTGATGGGTATTGAGGAGGGCACCTTTTGGGATGAGCACTGGGTGTTGTATGGAAACCAATTTGACAATAAATTTCATATATTGAAAAAAAAATTACTTTATCTTAAAAGGGAAAACACCATGCAATATTTTATCCCCCCCAGAAAAAAATATTTGAAATATTTCATTTTCCCCTCTTATTTTATCAACACTTTGGCTCCATGATATCTATGAGCCTTTTAAAAATACATAAGCCACTTTTTTTGTTGCCTTAATTTTACCAACATCGGATGATGAGACCGATAGTCCTAAGAATGCCTTAGAAATACATGTTTCATTCATCTCAGGAAATTTTGTATAGCTTCTATAACTGCTAATATTTAGAGAATCCTACAGCTCTTAAGCAAGACTTTGAATTCTCAATCCATATAAAAATCATGCCTTTAAGTTTACAATGATAAACCGCCAATCTGTAACATTAAAGTGAACCTCTCACTGGACGTAAAGTTGCAATATGGAATGTATTTTGCTTAATTTTTACATTAGCAAGACAAGCCAAAAATAGAGATGCAAAACAGAGAGTTTTATGAAATCATCAATTTCAGAGTTGCAAAGTATTTTATATCTTTAAAAGGGCATCTCCTCTAAAATATTCCAAATACATTGACTTTTGGCCATTCATCAATCCCACCATGAGAGAAGATTCTCTGGGCATTTTGTCCCATAATTGGGTAACTCTAATCATTACAAAGTTCCTAGGTTTTTTTTTTTTCTATTGAAATAAAATAAGCAATAATAACTATTATTTATTGATCTTCTACATTAAGATATATTTAAAAAAAACTATTCATTGTTTAACTGAAACTCAATTATAAATGAGTTTCATATTTTGTTATTGTTTGTTAAATCTGGCAACCCTCAGTATGTGCCTCACTTTCACTACAGTGTAGAGTATAGTGTAATGAAGCCAATAAGGGTGTTAATTTTAAAGCCTGACGGCCTAGTTTAAATCCTTGTTCTGGACTCCCTCAAAAAAAGTTACTCAACCTCTCTGTGCCTCAGCTTCCTCAACTGGAAGAATAGCATTTACCTCCTAGGATTATTGTAAGTATTTAATAAACTAATGTTTGTAAGCCAAGCTGATATTCTACCAGTAACCAGTAACCCCAGTGAGGGGTTCTTCTTCGCTCACTTGGACATCCATCTGAGTCATCAGTGCTATGCTCCATGTCATAAAATATTTTTATTATCAATGAGTATGTAACACTCCCTAGGATAATGTCTGTCACATTGTGTGATTAATAAAAAGTGACTTCTTCTGTTATTATTATATCTGTCTTTATGACAAACCTGAACTGAAAGCACTATTATTCCTTTTTTTACAGATAAGGAAACTAAATCTCGAAGAAGTTAAGTACCATGCTCATGGTCACCCAGATATTCAACTTTCAGAACCTTTGCTCTTAGTCACCATGTTTATATTGTCTCTTTACAACAGGTACTCACTGCTTTTTCTTCAACAATTCAGAATTAATCCAATTCTTCTTTCATACAACCAGCGTTAGAATATTTAAGTGTATTTCTCATGGCATCCCTGTATCTGCTCTTTTGCCTGCTAAACTTTGGTCAAATACTATAGTGGGATAATAATAATATTATTATTATTATTATTATTCACTTACCTGATTTTCTAAACACCCTACAGGCTGCTCACTGCCCGTGGATTTCTCAATTACAGTCAGTATATCTTTCACCATTTTGCTTACTTCTTTGTAAGTGGCTTCTTGAACAAACTGAGCAAAAAATATGGTAGCTCTGGAACAAAAATACATATGAATGCTTAAGGAATAGACATGTCAAGCTGCTTTTCTTCAAATGTAGTTTTCTTTTGTTTTTGTTTTCTGTTATGTGACTTGTTTAGGGGATGACTTTTGCTAAAAAAAAATTATGTGAAATTAGATTCTAGTCATCCAGAAAGAACCATCAATCTTCTTGCCCCGTACCCCCAAAGTATACATATATCTATTAAAGAACTCAAAGTGGATTTTCCTTAAGAGTGGTTCCTGCTTTTGTGGTCACCCATCCACTGCAATGAACCTACAGCTGAGGGTATCTATATTCTACAGTGCCTTTCAAATTTAAGCAAAGAATTGGTCGTTAGACCTCTGCCTGTATCTACTCTTAGTTGATCAAGATCTGATCCAAGATGGTATTCATGGATTGACCAAAGAATTGTCTTAATAGGGTTCTGGGTACAAGCAGTAGCAATAAAACACTATTTTAAATTCCTTATTAGAAACTTCAGGAGCATAGAATAGACCGAACTCAAAAGAAAAACATACTCTCTACAAATAACAAAGTAGAATATTTTACCTCCTATTATTTGCTACTAGGATTTACATAGTATTCAGAATACAGAATATTGTAATATCATCTTATTGGTATTGATGTGAAAAACTCCTGCATTTATATATTGTGGTTACCACTGATCTGATACTAATCTTCAGTTTCTAAAATATGATTTGGTTTTTCCCATGGAATTTCAAGGACTCTAGAGGTTAATTTAATCTAAGGCATGGACCAACATTTCAACTTCTTCAATATCCATTTGATATCCAATATAAATAACTTCTTCAATTAGCTTTTGTACTTTTCAAAACCCATAGGGCTATCCGGCCTCATTTAATTACCTAACTAAAATGATTATTGCTTTGCATATTTGAAGTGCATTTATATGAGCAAAACTTACAGGTCAACGAAATTCATCTCTGCAGAACATTGGGAAGAATCCAATATGGAAGCTGGAAAGCAAAAGAAACTCCATGAGAAATGGTGTTTTCAACTGCAACCAGGAAAGTGACCGTTCTTATATGTAAATGTGTATGTTTAATTTAGAACTGCACAATGAGAAGACATTAGGGAGCATCTATCCAAACATCTTAACTTTGTACTTGAGAAAGCTAGGAAACTAAGGAATAGCTAAGATAACAAGAATAATTTATAGTAGACCTAGCACTAAAATTCAGTTGTTTGGTTTCCCCCTGTACTGTGATGCTCTAATTGGCTTGGAAATCAAAGGATTAAAAATACATTTCAGACCTCCTTTTGAACATGATTGCATCACAGTTTGCTTGCTTATTTATATCCCAGCCACATTGTTTCTTCTTTAGTCAAATAATGATCCATTTTTTTCTGAAGTAAAGATAAATATGTTACTTATTTTATCAGTCTGAGGGGGTTTTATATGTGAAGGAGCCAGGATTATAGACTCATATATAGAGATATAATATAAATATATTTCAAAGTTAGCATGTATGCCAATTATATAAATAATGTACAAAACATTAATTCAACATGGAATGTATAAGTCATTCGTAGATAATCTGGAGCACTGCCATGATTTTGTAAACCTCTTGTAAAGCTACAAGTTTATCATACATTTAAAGATATTCCCCATTAAATATTTTTCTTCTGTGTGGAGCAGGAAGTATAAATAAATCAGGACAAATGAATAAATTCAAATGTAAGAATTTTGATGTAGAGAAAAGACAAAAAAGAAAACAAAATATCTTACCTATTCCATATGCATTTCTGTGCATTGTTCGGGGTTCAGAAAAATTTAGTAGGAAAGTTAAAAAAATTGATATGACCCACTTCATGGTTGTTAGTTATTTTTTCGTTGGCAATGATGGGGGGAGAGTATTGAAAATCATGCTGAAATTCTTTTATACCCTTCTCAAGCAACGCCTGTTAATTAGTAATCTTCTGTTAGTATATCAGTATATGTGTTACTTTATTTCCTTAGGTTGCAAATGGGACAACTTGTCGATAATTAACAGCACAGGGATTATTTGTATTTTATGTCCAAGGACACAGACCTCTTTTCAAAGGAAAAAAGGGGGAAAAAATTTGCAAATTCATCCCATGTTGCAAATGTTAACAAATACTCTCCTCAACCTACAGAGTATTCAAAGAAATGTTTTTTCCTGAATTGCACAATAATGAATATATTTCAAATTAAAAATCTAATGGAGCCATAAAGATGAAGACTCCAGACTTTGTATGAAATTCAGCTAAATGCATTAATTCCTTTAAAAAATATTAATTGAATGCCTGTAATATGCCAGGCACTGGACACAGTATTTGACCAAATCAAACTTCACTGAAGAATACATTCATTGCTTGATTATTATATGGATTAACTCAAAAATCCTTTTCACCTAATTTCGTGCCACTACAGTCCATTTTTAAGTATTTAGTATACTGTGTATGGCTTAACAGAAAACTTAGAGCACAAACTCTGATGAACCAAGCCCTATAATAATTTTGTTTGTTACAAAATAATTTTGCATGTATGCCAAACTGAAGTGGGTCAGTTGCACTCTTCATTCAGCAACTCGAAATGATTTTGTTAACACTAACAAAGGAGCACTTACAAATGCCACCTGATTCTAGGAGGGGTTCACCTCGTTAAACCACTGGAGGAACTTTTAAAATTCCTGTTGCTTTGACTGAACCCCATACTAATTAAATCAGAATCTTTGCAGGTGGGATCTAGGCATCACTATTTTCTAAAATCTTCACAGATTATTCACTATTCTAAAGTTAAGATTAAAAATAAATGAATTACTGTAGGAAATAAATAGATATGGTGCATTTATTTAAAAAAAAATTTTTTAACATTTATTCATTTTTGAGAGACAGAGCATGAGTGGGGAAGGGGCAGAGAGAGAAGGAGACACAGAATCCGAAGCAGGCTCCAGGCTCCGAACTGTCAGCACAGAGCCCGATGCGGGGTTTGAACTCTCAAACCGCAAGATCATGACCTGAGCGAAGTTGGATGCTCAACCGACTGAGCCACCTGGACACCCTGATATGGTGCATTCATTAAGTGGAGTGATATTCAGCCACCCTAGCAATTTTGTGGCAGAATACTTAATGATATGGAAATATGCTCATAGTATGTCACAGAGTAAAAAAAACAGGTGTAAAATTACTGTTTTTGTAATTCCTCCTTCCTGCTCAAAAAAAAAAAAAAAAAAAGTAGAAGACAGGAATAGTCGATGACAAAGTTACAACACTGGGTTTCTCTGGATGGTGGGATTGCAAGTGAATTTCTCTCCCTCGCTTTCCCTCTCTCTTTCAAAACTTGTTCAATGGAAGATTGATTATGTGATTTAAAAATAAAATTTAAAATACTAATTGAGTGTATTTTTTAAAAAGAAATTATACGGCTTAAATCAGAGAAAGACACATACTATATGATTTCACTCATCTGTGGGATTTAAGAAACAAAACAAGTGAGCAAAGGGAAAAGAAGACAGAAAGAGGCAAACGGAGAAACAGACCCTTAACTGTAGAGAACAAACTGATGGCTGCCAGAGGGGAGGTGGGTGGGGCAATGGGATAAACAGGTGATGGGGATTAAGGAGTGCACTTGTGATGAGCACTGGATGATGTATGGAAGTGATGAATCTCTGTATTGTACACCGGAAACTAATATTACACTGTAAGTCAGCTACCTGGAATTAAAATAAAAACTTTAAAAATAAATAAATGAATTATAATGCAACTCACTAGGGCAACCATTTAGGCAAAGGTTTATCAATGCCTTTTTACATAAACTTCTAGCCCTTCTGGGAGATTTGGCATAGCATCGACAAGTTCTTTATTGCTTGCTGGTCAAGTAAAATTCCCATTTTTTTGATAATGTTTGTTTATTTTCTGCCACGTGTGGCTACACTAGGTTTTGCCTCCTAAGGAACACACTGATGGGAACAAACCTCGTTCCTCACTCCATAGTGAGAGGCATTGCTGACCTTGCCTGCCCATTTGAGTATGGGTGAGTCACCACTCTCCTACTATCCCTGATGAGGAGTCTTAACTCAAATATATGAAAACAACAGCATTAATTATGAAGAACTAACCCCATTTTATGGAACAAACTGTAAACAGTGTTGCTAGGCAGGGGCAAAATATCCCAAAACCCTTCACAGTGTCAGATCCATAGTTAACCCTTAGTAACATTAACTGAATGAATGCTGAATGTATTTGTTCAGAGAGGAATTTAAGGTGGAGGAAGACCGTGCATTTGGCAAATCTCAGATTCTATAAGCTCTGAGATCTTTGTATCTTTACAAACCATATTTCAAGTTTTATGCTGGTGTGTGTGTGTGTGTGTGTGTGTGTGTACATATATTCTGCATGGCTGGACAATCTAATGTCATTAGTTCATCAAAAGGTTAGAAGGGTCATATGCAAAATGCCTGGCAAGTAGTAGGCATTTACTAAAGTGTAATCATTTCAATACGATAAATAGTCACATAACTACAAATACTATGTGCACATCAGGCTGAGGCGTGTTGTGTCAGCCACCAATTGATCAGGCTGCTGACAAGCCTAAACCAGGAGTAACAACCTGTCTCATCAGCCCAGGTCCTATTTGAATCTTTCCTCTGATAATAAATTGGCTTTGTGCCATCCTTTGATCTCCTTCCATATTCTCCATTATGGAGCAAGTCTCTGATATTCCCTGCCCTGTGATCAGAAAGGCAGTAAAGTGTCACTGTTCAACATGTGAGCTCAGGCACCACGTTTGAATTTCTGCCCAACCACTTAGCCCTACATGACTTTGAGTGAGTTAGCTAATTTTTCCGACCTTTATTTTCATCGTCTATAAAATGAGGATAGTGATAATACCTCATTCATGACTAGATGAGGATAAAATAAATTAATGAATGTGAATGGCTCAGAATAGGGCCTTGGGCAGAGTAGCACTTAATAGATGGAAGTTTTATTTATTCATTCAAAAAGTTGAAGTCTGCATACGAGACACTGTGCTTTGATGGGAATAATCAGCAAAACCTCTCACTTGGGAGTAAAGAGCAAGGACTGTTCCTGTTAGCATGTTCCTTAGGAAATGAAACTAGGGTGGCCACACATAGCGGAAAATGAACAGAAACCATCAAGTGAATGGGAATTCTACTTGACAAGGAACAGGCACCATCCCTGCTCTCACTGAGCTTACATCTAATAGGAGACAGACAGTTATGCCCACAATCACAACATGGCATGATGGATGCAGTGATAAGTGGGGTCAGGAGGAACATGGGACATTTTTCAAGGGGGTTAGGGAAGGCTTCCTGGAATAAGTAACCTCTCAGTGGAAACCAGACTAAAAAGTGGAGGTGGACCAAATAGAGGGAAGAGTGTGCTGGGCAAATGTACAGAACAGCACAAAGGCCCAGAGGTAGGAGCATGGCGTATTTAAGGAACTGGAAGGAATGCAATTTCAATGAAATACAAAGTTTGATGATGAGGCAACTTGCTCTCTAAAGAAATGTGTGACACAGTTATCAGGGGCCATATCTCAAAGACTTTTTACATCAAGTTTACACCTCCTCCTAAGAGAATGGCAGACTAAAAAGGGAGCTGATACAAATCATATTTGTGTTTTGAAACCATCTGTCTTATCATAAAAGGGAACACGATTGTGAAGACCACTTAGGAGGTTTTTGCAATAAAGTGGTCCAGTAAGCAGCCTGGATAAGAGTAGTGCTAATGGGAAATGACAGTTGCAGGTAGAGTCAAGTGATATGAGTGAGATGAAATATATCAGTTTGGGATATATCGAGCTTAAGATAGAGTGGCTGGTTTACTCAAATAGTCCTTGTGTTACCCTGTTGACTTAGTGTAATTATTAAGCAGAGCACCTTGGTTTTGCGTGTTGAAGTATCTTTAAGACCTCCAAGTGGAGAAGTTGATGGGCAGTTGAATAGTACTCCTTGTCCTTTGGAACAATATCAAGACTAGAGATGGAGGTTCAGGAATCGTCAATTTGTAGAGGGTCATTGTAGCCGTGTGATCGGAGGAGAAAGAGAGACCGTAGTGAAAAGTACCCTGAGGAACACCAAGTTTCAAAGAAGAGCTTTGAACCACAGTTTGCCTACTAACTGCAAACAATCCTTGATCTATATGTCATTGTTCAAAGTTTAGCCCTAAGTACACAGTTCACATCAAACACGTTTCCATTGGTTTGATTCTGATTCTGTTTACTTTTTATAAATTTGTGAAACTGCTCAGAAGCAACACAGCATGGTAAATGGGATTTTGGTATTAGATTCCAATCTTGATTGTGCCAATTATTAGCCATATAACATTTGGCAAATAATTTGCTTTCTCTGATCCTTAATTTTCTTACATATATAATGAAATGATAATATTTACCCTGATTTTTATATATATTTATATATCATATAAATCTCTCTATATAATATATATTCTCTCTATATAATATATTATATATACATACATATATATACATATATGAACTATACATATATATATATATAGAGAGAGAGAAGTAACGTACTTAAAGTATCTGATACCTAAAAGACATTTTTTAAATAACAATAAATACCATCATGATTACCATTGCTATTAGTGTTAAGTGTGAGACGTACTCTTCTTCTAAGCAGTTAAACTGTATGTGTGTTTACTAGAAAGATGCCTTCTCTTATTCTTCTGGGATAATTTTCATATTTGTTGGTTTGAGTGGCTAGTTGTTTGAACATTTGGCTTTTATCTTTTATATCACTTTCCCTTCCTCACCAATGCTTGTAAAAACTTTATCTATCTTTTAAAGTCTATATAAAATAATCTTCCATGACCCCTAACTAGAAAAGAACTCTCTCACCTTTGACAACTTATAACACCCTTTAGACTGTTTTCACATGGTACTTCTTTCGACCTTATGTCATGCTGCTAAGTTTATGCGATTCTTCCTGCATAGTTGACTTCTTGGATTCAAGAACTCATCTTTGTCACTCCTACAATGCTTAGCATATTGTCTGGCACAGAGCAGAACCTTTATAAGTATGAAATGAAAGGCAGTGAGTCAGACTGTCATCGTCAGGATTTATGAACTAACTGCCCTCACTCATTCGTTTGAGTCAAATACCCTTTTCATGTTTACATTTATATTTTCTCTGATATTTGGAGTCTAAAAGCCCTGGGACAGATCTGAGAAGACAATAATACTGAGGGTCTTGGGAGGAAGCTGATAAGTCTGGTTGCAAGTCCTGTAGATTAAAACAAACTCTACAGAGAAGACATAACCCACATTCCAGTAGGATGAATGTCTTCAAAGTCCTCTAGCCCCAATTGGGTCCTCTTGCCCCTTTAGATTTAATTACGTTTAGTCCCATGTTGATCCCACCTATAGAAAGCAACCAGAATTACCACTGCTGCCCTCCCCAGTTTTCTAAAGCTCCAGGAGTCTTACACTTGAGTCCTCCTGGGGACTACTGCTTGCATTTATCCTTGATATCTCTGGTTCTTACTTTCTGGTGCTGCTAAATTCTCTTTACTTGTGCTTTCTCTTTTCTGCTGTACATTTGCCTCTTCCCAACCCTGAACCCCATGTTGCATGTCCCCCAATCACTTTTTCAAAGAGCCCCCAACACAAGTTTGTATCAAAGAACTTGAAATCAAACATGAAAAGGCCTTTTCAGTTCTATCAATACCACCTGATTCCTCGTTGAGCCCTGACTAACCTCCTCCTTTCTTGTTCTCTCTTCAGTCCTCATTTCTTATCTTTTCTTATCTTGTTCTGTCTCCTACACTCCCCTTCCTATTACTGTTTTCAGGCAGAGCATATCATCTCTCCCTTTGCTTAATTTGAGCCTGTCTAAATTATGCTTTGGAGGGAAGAGGCCAGCTTTCACATTTGCCCCCCCCTCCCCAAGAAGCTATCAAAGTATTTTCCTTCATTCCTTTATCAAAGAGATTTTGCCTCTGGTTTTTAGAGGGGATTTTTTTTTCCTTCCTCCTACACAAAGAACAAAGTGAGAGGGGTCAGAATCAGAAAAGGCAGGCAATCTGCCTGTCAAACTTGAAAGGACGGCAGTGTCATGAGGTCAGTCAGCAAGGTGAAGGAAGACATCAGTATGAGTCAAGCACAGATAGAGTGAAGTCAGTTAAGGGTCAATTGGAAATACATTTCATAGAAACCTGTGTTCCATTAACAGAATTTCTCCTTATATGGGTCGGCTGTTTCTGGTAGGTTAGGCACGGGTCCTTAAAACAGCTGAACTGGACCACATACTCAAATAGATGATACTACTTGAGGAAAACAATCATACTTTGTGAGCATCTCCAAAAAGTCCTATACAATAACTTGTATAGGAAAAAAAACATTTTCTAAACACTTTTTGTGCAATGACATACACTTTCTCTGTTGAGGAAATACTTCTGACCCCTCTTTTCCTACCTGCTATAGCAATGACGGGTTATGAGACATAACAAAGGGAGTCTTTAGCCTTACACCATCATCAGTGTCATTACTGGATACTCTCTTTCCTTTGCAAGGTTGTGAGATGTCTTATTTTCATAGGAAATTTAGAAAATATCCCCTACATGATCCAGAGATTTCATATAATTCTTATGGACTGAACGTTTGTGCCCTCTCAAAATTCATGTGTTGAAGTCCTACACCCCAATGTGATGATATTTGGAGACAGGCCTTTGGGAAATAATTAGGTTTAGACAAGTTTATGAGGGTAGGACATTCGTCATGGGAATAGTGTCCTCATGAGAAAAGACACAAGAGAGCTTTGTTCTCTTTTTTTTTCCTCTCTCTCCCTGCCATGTGAGGACATTGCAAGAAGGTAGCCATCTGCAAGCCAGTAGGTGAGCGTTCACCTGAAACTGAACCTTGGACTTCCCAGCCTCCAGAACAATGGGAAAATAAATTTCTATTTAAGCCACCCAAGTTAAGTTTTATATGGTATTTTGTATGTCAACTAAGGTGGACTAAGACACACACACACACACACACACACACACAAATCCCTGTAAATATACATTCTTCTCCTGGAAAATACATGGAATACGGGGAGCCTGGGTGGCTCAGTCAGTTAAGTGTCCTACTTTGGCTCAGGTCATAATCTCGTGGTTTGTGAGTTTGAGCCCTGCGTCGGGCTCTGGGTTGACAGCTCAGAGCCTGGAGCCTGCTTCAGATTCTGTGTCTCCCTCTTTCTCTGCCCCTCCCCTGCCTGCTTGTACTCTGTCTCTCTCTTTCTCTCAAAAATGAATGAATGTAAAAAAAAAATTTTTTAATACATGGAATAAAAAAAACTAGAATTATTATCTATTATTCTTAAGGAAATCACACTACTTTCCAGAACATAGACTTTATATTTCTAAACAAGTCCTCTTTATTTAGGGAAATGCTTCTTCCTTTTGATGTTCCTAAAAAAGCATAAGAGCTACGTGTTTCTAGTATTGTGTGGGAGATAAGAAGTTTGTAGTGGTTTGAACTATGGCCCCACAATTTCTGTCACGAGAAAAGTAATAAAATGGGCCAGAGCATACTTCTATTTCCATCCTCAATACCTCACAATCATTCTTGCATTGAATCAGCTTTGTTTCAAACAATAAATCTGTGGTCCACCCCATCACAAACTTAGAAAGGCTAGCTCTCTTATGCAAGACTGTTCTGAATATAGAAGAGCCATTCTTTCATCACTGAAAGAAAGCAATGGATCAAATATCTGGATTTTTTGTGGTGGTCTACATTTTTTTTCTTATTGCAATTAAAAAAAAATCAATGGATCATCTTTCCAATAATGCAGTCTTCTTAATTTTGCCACATACTCTGCTTGATAGCCACTGGAGCTAACTCTGCACTCTGCTCTCTCATAGCCTCTGCTCTTGTGCCCAAGTGGCAAGCCCAAAGTCATAGGCTAACCGAGTCTGAAACTTTAGAGTGTTCTGCCTTGTTGAGGTCTCCTTCTATCTCCTTCTTGACTCCTAATACTCAGCTGTGTGGCTCCTCACATCACCAACCAATTATCTGACTCGAGTAAGAGCCTTCACCTATTCAGACAGGATGGACCTCCTGTCTCCGTCACTTACTACACCCTCCCCCCTCCCCGTGTTACTGCCTCTTAGTTTCCAGTGACACTGTCTTTAATTCAGTTCTTCCCTGGAGTTTCTTAAGACCAGCTCTGTAAGGAACCAGCCCTTAGGGTGCAGATATCAATGGATAAGCAAATAAATGAAGAAATATGCAACAGACAGAACTGAGTAAGACCTAAGTGGAGACAAAAAGTAAATTTGGAAAAATGATCTGTTCTTTGGCATGCAGTATTTTTCACCTGTTGTCCTGGTAACTGTTTATAGTCTAGTGCTAAAGAAATTACACAGTTTCACATGAATTAAGTGGACAAAATATTGTTAATCTATATGTCAACCATCATATGTAACATTTTATAAACAAAAATTTTTCATTAGGCAGAAAAAGATTCTACCTTTCCCAAAAGATATATCACAAAATGCTAACACACTTTCTTTGGTGTCATACAAGTATTCACGTACTTATTTGTCAGTTATGCACATAAGAGATAATTTGGGTAATTTTAGATCATTTGAGCTGATGCAAAAGTGACACCATCAAATGGAACTATGGCTAATCAGCTTTAAACATTCAGTTCTTGAGGTATCTTAATTTGGGGTAATTTCCTTTATTTGACATTTTTAAATAAAATGTATCATTATTATTATTATCTTAAAGCACAAATTTGCATGATTCAAATTTGCATAAAATTCACTTTACTATATTTACTATTTCTGAAGTTCAAGAAATTATTATAAGCAAGGATTCTGTGATTTATACTTGAGAATATTTATAGCCCATAGCATAAATCAGTTTATTCCTCTAATTTTTATTGAATCTGCATTATGCAGCAGGTTATGTTAAATGCCAAGAGATATACATAGACTTCTTTTTTTTTTAATTTTTTTTTAACATTTATTGATTTTTGAGAGACAGAGAGAGATAGAGCATGAGCAGGGGAGGGGGATAGAGAGAGAGAGGGAGACACAGAATCCAAAGCAGTCTCCAGGCTCTGAACTGTTTGTTACACAGAGCCCGATGCGGGGCTCAAACTCACAAACTGTGAGACCATGACCTGAGCCGAAGTTGGATGCTCAACCAACTGAGCCACCCAGGTGCCCCGAGATATACAGACTTCTAATTGATGCCCTGTCTGGTGAGAAACACTATCTAGTTGGAGACAGAGATATATAAATGAACCGATACCATTAAATGGGCCTGCTCTCAAGAGTCAGAACCATGTGTATTCAAATTCCAGGCCTAAGATTCAGATTTTACGTTTCAAATGGATATAAAATCTACTATAATTATAATAAAATGTGAATGCTATAATAATTTAAGTTCAAAGAGTGAAGGGGCATCAGGAAAAGAAGTGAGCCACTTAATGCAGGGAAGTTTCCTCAAAGAAGGTGAGTTGAATTAAATGAGTTGAGTTGAGTGAATTGAGTTGAGTTGAGTTGAATTGAGTTGAATTGAGTTGAGTTGAGTGAGTTGAGTTGAATTAAACAGATAAAGAAGACAGAGAAAGACATCCCAGGTAGAAGGAAAAAGCATACATAAAGAAGCATGGTGTGTTAAGGAATAATATGAAGTTCAAACTGATTAGAATCTTGAAGGGAGGGGCGAGTTAGTAGCTCAGCTGGTCAAGCATCTGACTCTTGATCTCGGCTCAGGTCATGATCTCATGGTTCATGGGACTGAGCTCCACATGGGGCTCGGCGCTGATAGTATAGAACCTGCTCAGGATTCTCTCTCTTCCTCTCTCTCTCTCTGCCCCTCCCCTGTTCTCTCTAAATAAATAATTGAACTTAAAAAAAAAGAATCTTGGAGGGAAAGTGAAAAAGATACACAAAAGATAATCACTTTATAAAGTGACTGAAGAGGAGCAAAGAAAGATTTAGGTGAGAAGGATGGGTAGAAATTGTGTGATTCAAGGTGTAATGTCCATATATGCCACACATCTGGTATAACGCAGTGGTCATTACACTGTCAGCCACCCTTCGGAAATCGAATTCCTAAAATGTTGGCAATATTGATAAAAAAAGAATTACTGGACCCATGTTGTTCGACTCCAGGTGAATCCCTTCATATTTTATTCCATATTAATAATGTCCTCTGGGTTTATGCAATACCAGCATGGGCCCATGTGAAGTATACTCATTTATCACTTAAGATTTAGAGTAATGAATAGAGAAGCGATACTTACATATTTGTTTATTGTACAGTCAGTGCACATGAAGTTTCTTCCTAATGTGCAGACAGCCTATCTTCCTGTTCAGATCCAGGTATCATCTCTTTGTTGGTACTATCTTCTTTATTGTCAAATGCATCTCATTCTTGGCTAATTTTATATCTGCCATCTCAAGAGTAAGGTAGTGATGTTGTTATTATTCACAATGTGATGGCTCCTTGGAGCCTATTTGTATTGAAACAAATAAATCTTCTTGCCTCTGTACTTCTCAATTGTCATTTACTTAATGTGATATTGGTTACATCATTATTCGTGGTGATGCATCATTCATCATGTCACTGTGAATTCTGCCTTCCAATGATTCTCTTGAATGTTACTGTGCTTCATTGATGACAATCACAAGTGCAAGTCTCTGGTCATCTTAAATCGATCATTATGACTTTCTTAGCACAAACATAGATCAGCACATCTTCCACCCGTATTTTCTACGGAACTCTTATTATATCATAATCACTGCATTTCTAGAATGTGATCTCTTTCAATGTTAACTGTGTTCTGGTTTCAACACACAGCCACCAATAAGGACGATAGGTGAGGGTTCTGTGGTGAAGAAAGGAAAGTTATTCCATTTCTGCAAGGGATATTTGGCAGGGTGTAAAACCAACCCTAGGGAGCATGACATAACCAAATTGACAGAGACAAGAGAGGATGTCAAGTGGAAGGGCCCAGTAGCATTGCAGAGCAACTGTCTCCAGAGCACTTGGAATAGATAGACATGTCCACCTCTGAAGACGACATGGCTTGATGTGGAGTGTTTGAAGGGATTGGAGTGACCATCCTGGGTGTCCATGGAAGGGAATACGTAAAGGACACCTGTCACCACCCACCATCTTTGTGTACTGCAGACAGAGACTGCCCTGTTGGAACACAAACAAAAAAAAGCTACTGGGTGGGCCCACACATGTAGCTCAAGCCAAAAGTCAGTCAACCTCCCAACCCTAAATTCGTCTTGTGTCCAGTGTGAGTGAGTCACCCAAAACTCACCAGTCACAACCTCACTGAAGAGGGTAGGAGAAAAATGGAACTGACTAAATAACTTTGAAAAATAAGGTATTGACTGGAAATTATAAGTTGTATATACACAGTACTCTAGTTGGTAAATGTGTTTCATATGGAGATATAGGCCAATAAATTTGAAACTCCTTCATACGTATCCTGGTGTTGAACAAATAAGTAAACACATGGTAGATAATGGGAGCCAAGTTTCTCCCTATCAAAGAGGGAAGTAACAAATATGAGGAAGAGAAAGACTTGAGTGAACTTTACAGTTCTGGAGTAGTCAGAGACATCAGTACGAACTCATATGTACATAGATAGGTGATAAATGATGATAGATAGATAGATAGATAACAGATGATACAGAAATAATTACAGGTATGTGTGTATACATGTGTTAGTATACACACCTACATTTCTTAGCTCTGTTCCCTGAAAGAGTCTAGAAGCAGTGATACGTCACTAACAGCAATTGCAACCAGTACTCAGATCATTGTCTAAATACCATTATCTGTGAAATAGAACCAGGGTTCCTTGAAGAAATGGCTGTTTTCCAGGTCTGGGGGAAGGGAAAATAATAAGATGGGCCTGGAGTGTCTCAAAGTGCCAGAAAGTAGTGTTCAAAAAACAAAGTACGGTGGCATATCAAAGGGACCCAAAAGCCAACTGAAAGAACTCACAAAGGCCAAAGCTGAAATAATTTGAGTAACAAAGTAAATAATGTAACATTGAATTATAACCCAAAGTACAAAGCAAATATACATGAATTCATATATAAAGTGAATGAATAAATTAATAAAGTGACAAATCTTTCTTACAGAAGAATTCTAAATAATACCTGTCAATACTCGCACTTCCAGGAGCTTCATCCTCTCCCTCCCTCATTTTAAGTGTAGACTAGATTCAGTGACTGGCTTCCAAAAAGACAGTATGTAAAGGGAAAAATAACTTTACAACGGAGTAATCTGGCAAACGCTACCTCAAACAAGTGCTTGATCTTAACATCCCTGGTAATAAATCATACAGATACCATGTGTTCCCTGATATGGTATGAAGAGCACTTCACACACACACACACACACACACACACACATGCACACACATGCACACACAAACACACACACACACATACATCACTGTGTCTGCACCGTTCTGGTGGCCCCATCAGGTACACTGTGCAGCAAAGAGCACACTGCAACAACTATCCAGCCTGAATGATGTGCTTTCCAGGCTGCCCTCTCAGAAACAGAGCCGGCCTTGGGCTCCTGGACCACACAGGCTCAAATGTCTGAATTCCCTGGGGGAATCTGACACCTTGGGAAGCAGGGAAGCCAGACTCTGGGAGTTCAATGTTTCATAGGGTCTTTTCCGAAAGTCTGAAGTCCTCCTTCAGTGTCAAGGTGGCAATGCCATCCAGACAGGGCCCCCAGACTTTATCCCGTGTGGGTTCAGTTCTATGAAAACATCTTATTCAAAATTTCTAGATCTGCCTCCTGGGCCTTTGATGGGCCAGTGCCTACCATCTCCACTTCTCCCCTTCTGGGCTCTCTCCCACCTTTGTGATGATTACTTCCAGTGTGGAAAAGTATTTGATACAGTCAGTGATGAGGCTAAAGTGGTGGGTGAGAATGGGTAGGGATAGGGAGGTGGGGGACTATGGAATGAAACATTCCAGAAATGGAAGGATCCGTTTTTAACTTGGTACTAAAATCTTTTGTAAGCTTCATACTTATAATGAAACTATAAAGTAACATTATTAGGGACACAATAAGCAAGTTGTGGATGGCATGTACATATGAAACCAATTCTATAAAAATTCCTAAAGCACAATAAAACTAATAAGGCTATAAATGACTTTAGGTATGTAAATTCATTTTAAAAAGTATATAAATTCATAGATAATTTCTGGTATCCGTGGTTGCCTCTGGGAACAGGGATAAGGGGTTAGGTATTGAGTATAACATCTCAATTTTTACAAGAACATTTTACTTTCCAATTCTTGCACTCCCTTACTCCTATATATCTGGCTCACTCTCTCTTGTACTTTTGTCCAGATCTTCTGTCCCCTCCCCCAACAGTGCTTCTCCAAACTGCTTAAACTTCTTACACTTCATGTATTGTCATCGTAAACTGCCTTAAATCTCTATCTAGCCTGTTTTTTTTTTTCAGTTCAATTAGCCATCCTTATAATTACCTCTAACTTCTTTGTCCCTCACATTTCTTAGTCCTCGGAGTACTGAAAAGCCATGTTCTCATGGCTTTGCCCATACTAGTTTTCATTTTTTCATTCAGAATGATCATAATGTTAAAATATTGCTTTGAATGTTTATAATCCATGACTCAAGAGAATATTCATGTTTCTTTTCATCAATTAGCCCCCAAAGAACAAGACTAAAGTGCGAAAAGAGAGGCCAGTGGGACTTGTACAGAACCTACAAAAATTTTCAAGATAGCGATTCATCTGTGAAACATAACAGCCTCGGACAATTATGTTAGATTATTTTCATTTTTTATTAATTACAGCACAGAGAAAAAGGGCAAAATGTTTAAAGAAATGTGTGTTTTCTAGACAGGGTGTTGGTTTTGCACCAACAGAAAAGAAAAACAGATGAATAAGCTCTAGATCTTCATTTCTCTTATTCTCGGGGCAGGCTGAAAAAACGAAAAGACAGATATAAATACTGTTAGTAAAATGGCATGTGTTTGACAAACCTATTCAAGTGAATAGTAAATTGCTTAGATTGCCTTCCTGCAATTTCTACCAATGAAAGCCCTTCAGCCTGTCCTGGACTCTTGATTCTTCTGTTGGGCTGGTGGAGAGGACACACCGATAAGTGTTGTAAAGTCCTCACTTCATCACTGATGTCATAAGCTCCTCAGGCTTCAAGGTCCCAGGTTTCATCATCCTTCCTCAGGGTCACTTACTTAACTCTTGCTTGTTACCTACGTTAATGACCAACAAAACAAGTGCCTTCTCAAAGTAATACCTTTCAGAAGAAATTCTTGCCACTTAGCAATAAAACAAATCACGTTTTGAAAAGGTCAAATTTACAGAGATACAAAGTTACTTCCTCATCCGAATGCACAATATGTAGGTATTATCAAGTGGGCAGAGAGTAAGTGACAACCAAGTAGAGGTGGTAGGCCTTACAGTCAGTTTGGAAAATATGAAAATAAATTCATGTTAGAAAATAGTTGGACAATTTGTTTTAAAAAAAAAAGGGGAGTTGAGGGGTGCCGGGGTGGCTCAGTTGGTTGAGCATCCAACTCTTGATCCCACTCATGATCCCAGGGTGGTGGGACCAAGCTCTCTGTAAGACTCCATGATGAGTGTGGAGCTTGCTTAAGGCTCTCTCTCTCTCTCTCTCTCTCCTCTCTCTCCTCTCTCTCTCTCTCTCTCTCTCTCTCTCTCTCTCTATCCCTCTGCCCCTCCTCTGCTTACTCTCTCAGTCTAAAATAAAATGAAATAAATAAATAAATAAATAAATAAATAAATGATTTACAAATTAAAAAAGAGAGTTGATTCTATTTTTTAATTTTCCCCCAAATATTACAACCCAAATCACCGAAACATGTTGATGTTTAAACATTTAAATTTTGAAGTGCACCTTAGTAGCAAATTAATCACTATAAAGTGCAAGTTCACGTACAGTAGATCTATCATATTCTCCAATGAAATTAATTTGTTACTGGGCTATTAGGTTGCACCATGTGAAATCATTACTATGCAATTGGTTTTTATCTTTAAAAAATGCATTTGCGTATGGTCCAGCCTAATACCTAAGTACCCCACTGCTGAGCCATCATTTGGTTTAGTGATTCTTTCCACTATGTCATAATAGGTCAGAACAGGACAGTGGTTAATTCTCAAGCTTTGGTTTGGATTTTGAATTGTGGCTCCACCTCTCACTAGCTGGGTGGTCCTTGGGTAAATTATGGAAACTATGCTGTGATCTGTGCCTTCATTTTCTCATCTGTGAAATAGGAAAAATAATGACACTCAATTCAGACAACTATTGTGAGAATTAAATAAATTAATATATATATAGGTCTTAGAACAGTGATTGGCACTGGCCTATATGGCTCTTGGTAAATAGAAACCTTTGCTATTTTAAAAATAACTATTATAATTACTTTTTAAAAAAAAATAATGCAAAGTATAGTTACCTGAGATGTTGTGATTGTGTTGTTTTAGGCTAAGGCAGCTTGAGTTGTAGCAACAAGTTTTGGACCCTAAATAAAGAAAAATGACAGATTTGGGGAAAATATTAGCGTCACTATTAGGATAAAAAATTAACATTTATACAGCCTTTTGTGATTACAAACTAATTTTACATGCATCACATTCTTTAATTCCAGTTTAGTACTAGAATATCTACAAGGAAGCTTACTGACATCCACTGTTCCCAAAGGAATAAAAACATTACTGTCAAGTCATAGAGGGAAACAGTAAATATAAACTTCCCCCATTAACCTGTAAAATCAAACTCAGATTCAACCAAGTTACAAACCAGCATTTTTCAAGAACATGTTTAAATAAATTAGTGTTCTGGCTTCATGCTATCTCTACCAAAGACTTGAGCCTCACAAATATCTATCTATATTCATAAATATCACAACTTTGGAAACAGAACAAATACTGTAAACATTTCCCAATATGCTCCAGTGAGGCAGGAGATAAAACAAAAACAAGAGCTATTTAAGTAATTTTGTTGGGTAATTGTATGTGGAATAAGATTCTGATCCTAAATGTACAGAGTATCCCTAAGATAGATGAAGCCCTAAGCCCTCGCCTGATCGAACACAACAACAAAGGAAATCGGCCATATGAAAATGAAGAAAGTCCAGCACCTCCTCAGCAAAGCAGGCCTCCTTGTCTTCAGCTGCGCAGCACTTGTCTACAAAGCTTCCAAAATCCCCCATGACAGTTTTCAGTTGTTCATCTGTTGCCTTGGGCTTGTGTTTCAACAGCTCAACAAGTGCACTGCATTTGAATGAAAACAAACCAAGAAAGATAAAAATCAGAAAAAAGTTTACTCACATAAAGAAAAATGGAGATGGAAGGAGAGTGGGAGATGTAGGCTTCCACTTATGGAATGGATAAGTCACAGGAATAAAAGATGACAGCTTAGAGAATACAGTCATTGGTATTGTAACAGTGTTGTGTGGTGACAGAGGGGAGCTAGACTTGTGGTGAGGACAGCAGAATGCATAGACTTGTAAAATCACTATGTTGTACACCTGAAACTAATGTAACATTGCATGTCAACTACACTTCAATTAAAAAAAAAGGAAAAAGAAAAATGGAGATGGTAAAGATAGCTGTATTATTGTTTATAAGTCTTGGAGTGAGGCAATTCTGAGCTTGAGGCCCAGGCTTACCACAATAAGCTTTAATATTCTCATTTGCATAATGAGAATAAAATCTTCCTTCCTAGGGTTGGTGGAAGGATCAAATGAGATAATCAATGTAAATTGCTCAGCACATCTAGTGTCAATAAATCTCAATAAATCAATAGATCTCTTTACCGTAAATGTCTAGAAAGGATAGGTCATTGCATTTTTACATTCTTCACATTTTAGAAGTTATACAATATTGAATTGAATTTTATAGTGATTTAAGAGCTAAAACTGATCCTTAAAAGTTTAATTGTCTTGTTGGACTTCATCTAAAAAGTTTCTAAGAATCTTTATATTTGGTCTGTGAAATTTACTCCATTCAGTTAATACTGGGAAGGCCATCAGTAATAAAACTAATCAAACTTCTGGGAGGTGATGGTTCCCTTTCACTGACATCTGCAGAGATAATAGTACTAGAGAGAGAGTCACATGGGTACGATAAGTTTTGCAATATTACTTGTAAATCTATGGCTATGATTAGAACCTCGAGAGATGATAGCAACTTTATGGTGCTAAATGTCATGCACTTTTAACTCCTGTGACATCAATAGGACATCAAGCCTCAGAACTCATTTTTCTAGATGGTTTCCACCCAAGTTCCATTCTCAAAAGTTACATCTTGGGGATTTGCCTTGTCTGTTGGCTGCCATAGAACAAACTTAAAATAGCCATTCATGCCTAGAAATAAATTCACCAATTCTTTCTACTAACTAACTTGCTCTTTGCACAAATATATCAGTTAACTGTTCATCTTTTTCTACTGGACTCATCTTAAAACATTATTCCACTGCAGCTTTTATCCACAAGATTATTCTGAATGATTTGTAGGCAAGATTGTAATATAGAGGTTTTTTGCTAGGAAAACAAAAAGCTATCCATTTTATTCTTGACACTTTAATCAGCTTACTAAGGCCAACACTTAATTAAATACTCTTTTCTAAGGAATATAATCACTGCTTCAGAAAAAGTTACTCATTTCAATTTACAATTCTCACTCTCAAAATGATAAATGCTTACAGTAATGAAACACTACTCACGATTGTTTCTTGATTTGTTTCTCAGCCTCAGGAAGTGTGCATAAATCTGCATGGAAGGTGAATGTTTCAGCACTAAATTCTTTGGGAACATATGTTTCATCGACTTGCAGAGCAGAAAAGCATGGTCGTCTGTTCACCAAGGACTCTGTGCAGCATTTGGTAACTCTCTCGCTCACAGGGGTCTTCTCATGCAACACACACAACCGGTTCAGGACCACGGACAGCTAAAGAACAGGTGGAAGAGCAAAAATTGAAAAAGCATAATAAAAGTTTTCCATGAACCTCTACTTTCCAATGGACGAAAAAACATGTTATATATTAACTAGCAAGACTGAATCCAAGGTTGATTTGAGGTAGCGATTTGCTTATCTTTAGAACTACAAGTAATAAGAGACTTTTTAAAGTATTTTCTCCTTTAAATATGTCTACATTTTAAGAATTATTCACTTGAGAAAATAATGATTAAAATAATTTGATGTGAGTCCTGATATATGTGTTGGAGTGGGAAGGAAACAGTCTTATACTTTAAAAAAAGACCCCAAAGATTAAGAAAGATTTTTAAATGCCAGGGGAAACATTGAAAACTCATGGAATTTTTTTCAAAACAAGTTATCATTTTGGGGATCTTATACAAATTCTCACTGTGATGGCCTGGGTAATATAAGTGGCCAAGTCCTGGCGGCCACTACCACACACATACACACATGTGCATGCAAGCACATGTAGTCCACCCTGCTTCTGAAAGTTAGCTTTGTCAATGTCTAACGGCAAAAATTCATCACGCTTAACTTATTGTACTTAAAAGACTCACATAGTCTTCAGCACAGGACAGTCTTTCTGATTCAGGATGCGTACAACACTTGCTGCCCACTTTTCCTAGGCTTCTTGAGACCTCCACGAGAGTTGGAGTTGACACTTGAGGTACTTTCTTGGTGTAACGAACTAAGAGCCTGAAACAAAATAATCCATGTGTTTTCAGCCAGGCAAGAAACTGTCTTTCTCAAACACAGCAGGTCAAACAAAGAACACTTAGCCAAAACCAACAAAATGACTTTCTGTTCATAAAATTATCTCCATATCCAGGTCAGTGGAATAGCATGGGGGAGGACCTTGTCCTGAGTAACTAGGTAAGCCTATCTTTGATTCCACCTGTGCTGTATACTCTTAAGAAAGTGACTGACCTTATTAGAATTCGGTGACACTAGTATATTTATTAATTGCTTCTTTCTTTCAATAAAACCTACTGACTGCTTAATATATATCAGCCTTGTGCTAAATTTGAAAGATATGTATAAATTTTCTCATCTATAAAATGGGAGAAACTATACCTGACTCAATAGGGATGGTATAAGTATTAAATTAAAATTTTTAAAAAGCACGCAATCAACCTGCCACGATATCTAGCACATCGTAATCATTTACTCAGAATTCCAATCACCACTGAAAGTCATATATGACTATAATCTACTAAAAGGAAGAGACTATACCTGGTTCATTGTTGTTGTTATCCCTAATACCCATAGTTAGAAGAGTGCTAACATAAATATCTACTGAATGATGTGTCTCTTCTTGTCTTTAGCTCCATAGATAAGGCTCTAGTAGATCAGGACATTTGTCCATCGGCTTATATATTACTTCTTGAGCTACTATCATTCAAAGCCTACCATTTCCTCCTTTGTAAAGCATCACTGTATTTTGTTTGCCCATAAGCTATTCTTTAACCTTCAAGGGGCATCCTCAGCTCCTATATTCCAAGATGTGGTATTTTCCTTTCCAATCTCAAGAGACCAATTTTTTAAACCACACTCAAACATAGGATTCTCCATCCCATTAACCATTTTCTGTCTCCTCCTCCAGTTTTTCTTTATGGAGAGAGATGAGAAATATATACTGTATTTTCGTGATTAAAATCTCTATGATAAATTGTATCTATATTAAGTTTTAATAAATTACAAATTGATCAAGAAAATAATCAGCCGATAAACAAAAATACATACGCATTTTGGAAGCCATATTCTCCAAGTTTTTCAAAAAGTTCACAGTTTGTTTTGACTAAATTGTGAGGCTCTTCCACAAGAGGTTTAAATTCATCAAACTGAAAGAGAACAGAATTGTGTTGACAGAATTCTGCCTTAGGACCATACGAAGGTTGCTTTTCATCCTTCTAGGCAGAAAGAGATCCTTCCACCCTTTGCCCAAAGTCATTAATTAGATCTTTGATGCCAAATCTATTACAATATGTTCAAACTATTTATTTTATTTGGTGAGACTGTATAGTAAAAGGGATTAAGAAACTCAGGCTCTGGTGTGCTACTGCTGGTTTTTGAGCCAGGCCACTTGACCCATTTTCTAACTATGTAACTTTACTTTCCATATCCAAGGTTCAGAACCCTTACCTCTACAATAGGGATGAAAAAAAAAAAAAGAAAAGAAAAGAAAAATAAGAGAAAAAAAGAAAAATAAATAAACAAAATGGGGATGAAGATGGTATTCACCTCAGAGAATTGTTCTATAAACCACCTGAGTTAATACAATTAAAACAGTACCTGGAAGATAATAAAAGCTCAATAAATGATGGCTACGACTTTATGTATCATTATCATTAAACCATATCTCTAGTTGGATTCTGAGCTCCCTGAGATAAGAGATTTTACCTTGGTCAAGGACTCCAGTATGGTACTTGGCATAGAGTAGGTTCTTGGTAGAGCAAAGAATGACTTTTCTTTGATTCTGAAGTTTGGAAACCACTATATGTGCCAGGAGTGCTAACTATCTTAAACATGTTACAATCTGTTGGGGATGGCTAAATATGGCAAAAATCCTCCAGAACAGGTTTTCTCTCCTTACATAAATTCTTGTAAGACAATTCCCAAACTTTTTCCAAAAATTTTGAAAATATTCTAGGTGAATAGATCTCACAGTCTTCCTTAAGATGCCAATTCTTTTTTTAAGGAATATAAAACTATTTATTAACCACTGTTTACCAGCATTTACAATAAAGTAAACAATGTACAGCTGGATAACATTCTAAGACTCTACTTCTTGATATTTGATCAATCTTGGAATCCGGTTAACTATATATCTAAGTCCCTTAATTGACATTAATATTTATCTTATTTTGTTCCCAGGAACACAAAAAAGAAAAAAGCATGGTCAAGATTTTTTTGAAATTAGAGGTTGCACCCTCTAGATCTTTCCCTTCTAGCCTATTCTAAGTCTTATTAGCCATCTATTTTTCCTATAATGTTTAAGAGCACAGAATTAAAGCCATGTCAAGAAAAGATATAAGTTGCACTATTTAACAATTTACATTCTTGCATTATTTTTCTTTCTCATTATGAAGGATCACCAGCCAGACAGCTCCATTTTTTTTCCCTTGAGAAACCTACCACATGGGCATAGCAAGTAGGAGGATCATCGGTGGCACAGCACTTCTCTAGAGTGGCTTCATATTCCTTGGCAAGTCTCAGTAGCAATGAGACAGAGTATTCAGGGTGCCTTCTTGAGTATTCATACAAAAACCTAATTCAGATGAAAATAAAATAGATTTAATTGGACGAATGAGCAAGACAAATCACCTAACTAGCCTCAAGAGTAACTCATATCCCAAAGATCTGAGTTCGACTAGACCCCATGCAAGGAAGGTTAATGACTAAGAGTCTGGGGTTCAGAACTAAAGCTACCTGCATTCAAATCCTGGCTATGTCACCTATTTTACTATATCACCTTAAGCAACTTATTAAAACTATTACAGACTTAGCTGCCTTCTCTGTAGAATGCAGATAATAACAGCACCTATCTCACAAGGTGGGTTGCAAGAAATGCATGACATTATCAATGCAAAGCATACCCTGTCTGGCACATATTAAATGTTTGATGAGTGACCCCTGTTTTTATTATGTACTTTTTTTATAATTTGGACTATATCTCAAAAAGGTTATGATAGATAAATAGAGATATATTCTTAATTGTTTCTTTTTCCCCACTGCATGAATAAAATCTTTAATCTTTACATAAAATACATAGTGCACATTACACTGTTATAATCCAACAACAGAAATGCAAAGTCTAACACCCCACTTACTGACTATATGTAATCATTTATTTTGTCACAGAATTTCATGCTGCCCTGCCATGCTACTGTTATTTCTGGTCTGTTCAACCAAGTATAAAGCAGACTTTATGAACAACCAAATATAAAGCAGATTCCAACTTCTCTTTATATTTTTTTATATAGATAGATAAATGGTAGATAGATAAATAGATACGGATATACAGAGATATAAAGATGTATTATGTATATTCACACATATGTATTGTAGTAAGTTCAAGAAATGCTCTTTGAATGAACAATATGTGTATAATTTATGTATATACAAATGTTCCTAGAGGTATTTCCAGAAATATCCCTGAGGAGAAAAGGAATGGAATGGGGGCAAGGATAGAAACTTTTACTACTTCCCTCCTCTTCCCTATTCTCTGTTGATTGAGTTTTTACCATAAGTATGTATTCGTTTATAATAACTTTTTAAAACTAATTAACTTTTTCCAAAAAAAAAAAAAACTTAAAAACTAGAAGAGGGAAGGATTAAGAAGTATTGTAGACAACACAGAAATTGTAGCAATGCCAAAGGAAAGCCTAGTATCTCTTCCTGTATCTTGAGACCATAGAAAAACTGTGGAGGGATTATTCTTTATCCACTTACGTGCCCAGGAACACATCCTTTGCCTCCTGATAGTTCTTGCAAACTTCCTTATCTTCAACAAAATCAGCAGCTAATGGGGACAGGTCAGCAGGCAACTCATCTCTTTCCGCCTCGCTGATGCAATGGGATTTTTCCAACACAGGCTTACCACAGCATTCCTTCAGCTTAGTGGAGATTGAATCTTGATTTTCACATATATACTTGGCAAGATCCGCCTGTAAGCAGGTTGATAAAAATTTTTCAATGTAAATTGACATCACTACACTTTCTCCTCAGACCTTTATTATGTTGGCAAAACATCTTTATTGTATTCTAAGACCATACACATACCAACATGCCTTCCATGAACACTTTCAGTCTGCGCTCCCAAGACTAGAGACTCGGATAGAATTACTAAAATATTTCCACTTGATTACAAAAGACCGGTCAGTAACAGGGGCCCATATTGGTTACCATTAATTTTATATTTCTACCACTAAGGCATTTAAATTTTTAAATTAAAACTCAGTACTATTTTTCCAAATATTTCCCTCAAATTAAGTACAGGCATTTTGAAACCAGATAACTAAATAAAATGTGAGATATTTTTGAAAAACTAGTCAAGACCATAGTCACAGTTTCTATTTACACATGTAAAATATTTGCCTTAAATTTTCCAGAAAGTATCCTGAGAGATTAGGATTCTGGTATTTGGTCATATTTTCAGTTTGGGGAAAAGAGATCTCATGCTAAATATTTGCATAGTTAACAAAGATGGTTAACTAAGAGAATATAGAGGGGCAAAAAATTACATAATTTCCAAAGATCTCTTTAGCAACTAGCCCTTCTCCAATTCCACCCACCTCCCAAAAAAGTTTTCTTTGAAATCTACCTTTCTACCAGCTGTCCTACTTCAGTGTAAGCCTTTGTTCTCAGAATATGACTGAAAGGGTTACAAATTAGGGAATGCGTTTATCAGATCATTTCATGAGTGAGGTGGCCAGGTTTAAATAAACGACAACAACAAAAAAGTACCATAAGGCAGGCAAAGAATTGAGCAGATTGTGCATAGAAAACAATCTCAACCCACTGTCAGCTTCACCAATAATACTGAGCAAATTCATACTACCAACTGAACCATGTGTGTTAGCAAAGAGTATACTTTACCCTGTCATCTGCACATTCAAGCAGGTCACCATGGCAGCATTCCTTGTGGATTTTGGCAAGATCTGTCACTAACTTGGAAATCTCTGCAAAGTCAGCCTTGGGAAATTTCTGGCTCAGACGAGCTACTGACCTAAGAAGAAAATTTCCCATCCAAACATTAATAACATGCAATATTTTATGTGAAATCACTAGGAAAATACTACTTGAACCAAGAACATTCAGGACAAAATAGCATAAAGAAATAATTTGTAAAATTTGTTGGTTCTTTTTTTTTTTAATGCTAGTTCTGAACCACACGGTTATCTTAGGACAAAATGTTTCTTTAGGGCAGAATTAGCCATTTTAAGAGTGTGTGTGTTGGATAGA
The DNA here is from genome assembly GCF_023721935.1 of Panthera uncia. Classification (NCBI taxonomy): domain Eukaryota; kingdom Metazoa; phylum Chordata; class Mammalia; order Carnivora; family Felidae; genus Panthera; species Panthera uncia. Next base: position 58,017,439 of record NC_064811.1, on the reverse strand, counting down.
AGTCCAGCCATTCATAAAAACAAAAATCAAGAAGAGATTCTAAAAGAGGCAACATAAGGGACACCAGGCTGGCTCAGTCAGAAGAGTTTGTGACTCTTGATCTCAGTGTTGTAAATTCAAGTCCTGCGCTGGGTGTAGAGATCACTTAAAATCTTTAAAAAACAAAGTGAAATAAAATAGGCAACATGTGGAGAAGCATCAAGTTTGGAGCCCAGACCTGGTTTCTCAATCTGGCTTTATCACTTATTAGAAGTGGGACTCTAGGCAAGACTCAGCCTCTACCCAGTCACAACAGCATGCTAAATTGCAGGACTGATGTGAGGATTAAGTTAGTTGATCCATGCAAAAACATTTTACAAACTGGAACATGCCACGCAAACTCCTGTTATCTTTTTTTTAATCAAGCTCCTTGACTTCTAAAGGTGTCTGAGAAAAAAGAAATTCATAACTTCTACAAAATGAGAGAATTTTGATTAAGCATACTTTCACCAAGAAATTGATCCAACACAGTGTCTAAACTCTATGACATGTAAAAGGCGAATATCCATATGCCTTCCCAAATCAAGTCAGAGTCTCCGAAATCTGTTCAAAGCTTCTTCTTCCCCCAGACCAATCACAGCCTGTTTAACTGTTTATCATTTCCTGTTGGGGTTGTTTTATTTACTGAGTTAGTTGATTTTGGTGGAGTGGTGGTAGACACGGCAGGCAAAGATAGCTCAAGTGATGGTATCTAGAGAGCTCGCAGAATGTCTATTATTTTCATTCCTCTCCTGTTGCCGTTGATTCATTGTTGACTACCATGTGAGGGATAGGGGAGAGGGGATTTCTCTTGGCTTAGAAACTGAAGAATGGGGGCACCTGGGTGGCTCAGTCGGTTAAGCGGCCGACTTAGGCTCAGGTCATGATCTCGCGGTCCGTGAGTTCGAGCCCCGCGCCGGGCTCTGTGCTGATAGCTCAGAGCCTGGAGCCTGTTTCAGATTCTGTGTCTCCCTCTCTCTGACCCTCCCCTGTTCATGCTCTGTCTCTCCCTGTCTCAAAAATAAATAAAACGTTAAAAAAAAAAAAAAGAAACTGAAGAATGTTCCTTCAACCAACGAAGTAATGTAAAAACAGAGGCCCCGACAAAAACCAAGTTTAAAATACCATGCTTTGGGGGCCCCTGGGTGGCTCAGCCGGTTAAGTGGCCGACTTCGGCTCAGGTCATGATCTCACAGTCCATGAGTTCGAGCCCCGCATCGGGCTCTGTGCTGACAGCTCAGAGCCTGGAGCCTGTTTCAGATTCTGTGTCTCCCTCTCTCTGACCCTCCCCTGTTCCTGCTCTGTCTCTCCCTGTCTCAAAAATAAATTAAAAAATGTTAAAAAAAATTTTTAAAAAATGAATAAATAAAATAAAATACCATGCTTTGAAAGCTCTTTCTCCGAATTTTTGGAGGCTGGCACACTTGAGTCTCTCTTTGGCAGATGAAGCCAGTACTTTTTCTCTCAAAGCATCAACCTGCAAAAAAGAAATGATTTGGGAAAAATTAGAAAAGGAAAATTCTACGCAAAACACCCCTTCATAAGTTCAGATGAGACTGTGCCACATGGAATTTTAAAGAGATCATTTACACCTAAATTCCCAAGTGCTTACTATTGGCAAATAGTTATTTTGCTATGGAGGAGGAGGACAATCAGTCTGGTCATAGCGTAAGCCTCTAGGTGGTTAAGAAACAGCATGGAGGCTTCACCAGGGAAAAGGGACCTGAAGGGAAATGTGGAGGCACAGAGTACACTAATATCCCAGGGAATACAATTTTTCTGACTTCTTAATTTCACTTACAATTGATCTCAACCCCTCCTCCACCAACTCTCACAACATCAATAAGCTCCTTAGAGAATACAGTCCATAATAAATATTTATGGAATGGGTGAATAAACCCAGCCTTCTAGAGGCAGTTGAATTCTCTGCTTCGAATTCCCTACCCAGTAGAAAAAAGGCTCGTGAAAAGATTAACAAAACTGTGGCCCCTTGCTGTGCAGTTTTACAGATGAGTTTCTGTATGTCACTGTAGTGACCCACGCCATAAAAGACGCAGGATATTTAGACACATACACAGTGATTTCCTCTATCAGATCCACCATGGCAAATCTGAGAAGGAGGAATGAGGAGGTCATAGGTCTTCCAAGAGGGTGAAAGATCTTTGGGGGAGTTACGAGCGAGGGAGGCTTTTCTGTCCATGTAAAGAAGTTTGTATCAGAGACAGGCGTTCCCTAAATCTAGCCATATGATGTGCAAAGTCTGAGGTTTGGTTATGAGTTGGCCCTCCTGTTCCGAGGAATACCTTTGGTGTCAGGCAGGCAGCTTTATCTGCAGCTTCGCAGCATTCTGTAAAAACTCCTTTGTATTCTTCGGCGTAGTAAAGGAGTTCTGGGGCATAAAAGTAAGGATGTCTTCTGGCAATTTCATATAAGTATCTATATGTTTAAAAAGAAAAACAGGCAGTCATGTTTCTGCAGCAAACAATATTACAGGAACAATTGTAATCAACAATCTCATCTAATTTACCAGTTAATCTCAATTTGCACACGATGACCTTGACTTTGTCATTCTGTAAGTCCATGAAAAGGCTAAACTTGTACATATAAATTATATATATATTTATATATGTATAAAGTTTTATATATATGTACACACATATACCCACACACATGTATAACATGGTTAAATTTTAGTAATATAATGTTTTTGACTAAAACAAAATCAGCTCTGAGAATAAATACATATCTTCATAATATTTTAACAGACCTCAATCTCAGTTTTTTATACAGAACATGTCCTGTTTTTTTTTTTTTTTTTTTTTTTAATTTTTCTTAACGTTTATTTATTTTTGAGACAGAGAGAGAGCATGAACGGGGGAGGGTCAGAGAGAGGGAGACACAGAATCTGAAACAGGCTCCAGGCTCTGAGCTGTCAGCACAGAGCCCGACGCGGGGCTCGAACTCACGGACCGTGAGATCATGACCTGAGCCGAAGTCGGACGCTTAACCGACTGAGCCACCCAGGCGCCCCGAACATGTCCTGTTTTAATGAACTCCAAAAGATCTTTGATCACATTTTTTTATCATGGAGAATTTTGTAGTATCAAATATAACTTCTTTGAAAATTATCATTAGAATGAAAGCTTCTAAGCCTTAATGCTGAAAATGTTTTTTATGGTAGCAATTGTTATCATAAGCCTTGATCTATTTCCTAATGTTTCATTTTGCAGCATAAAAATCTTATTACTTACTTTCCCAGGAACCTCTGTTCATTTTCGTGGAAGGCAGTGCACATGGCATCAGCCTCTGGGGTCACCAGCTGACCGAAGCCAGGATTGTCATCTTTGTGCTGCAGGAAGCATTCGTTTCTCTCAGGTTCTTTTTTCTCACAGCAATCAGCCATCTCACCATACTTGTCGCGAAGAGAGGCAACTGTACACAGTTTATCTCCAAAGAGTTCGTGCTAAATGGAAGAGAGCAGACTTCAAATCATGGGGAGGTACTTTGTTTTCTTTGCACCCAAAGAGCAGTCTAAAAAGTTTCATGTATCGGTAAACCTTGGTTAGGAAACCATGTAAATTTAACATCCACTTTTTTCCTCAGGTGTAGATAGTTTCCCAGGATTTGACCATCTATGTAATTTTTGCAGGAATTAGCCATCACATGATTACTGACAGTGAATAAAAAGGAAAGGCAACAAGACAATCAATGGCTTTAAGGAATGAACATTGCTCCTATTTCTACGGGCTACAAGCTGGAAGAGCTAATAAAAAAATCAAGGGAAAATAGTCTTGTAAGTAGTAGGTGAATTCACATGAGGAAAGAAAATACTCAGAGAGTTTCTCATTTGATCTGCTCTTTTCTGAGGGTCCAGCTTTTAAGTAGATGCCATTCAAAAACTGAAGAGTTACACAATTTACTGTTTATTAATTATTATATGAAAATATAGATCTTTTTTATTCTAGAAACATTTGTCTCAAAACACATTCCATTAAATGTATTCTTTCTGTCCCCCTTAATTTTTATCATGAAAGTAACTGGAACTCCAGGGAAAATAAACTGCTGAAGACAGAATTAATTTGCAAAGCAAATATATTTCTAGAAGTCATATTTAGAGTCCTAAGATCATGTTAAAAATATTGAGTTAAAGTACCGATTCTACCTGGAGGGGAAGATACATGGAAAGAAGGAAGTAAGAGAAGGGAAGCCTTCACTGATAAATAAAAACTGACCTTGCCCCCAGCAAGGTATATACAGATTGAATGGGGAAAGAAACAAACCTCTCCCTGTATTGAAGACCTACCTAGAAATACCACAAGTTCTAAGTTCTTCAAAATGAATAAATGCCCTGATTGTTTATTGTATGTAAAAATATGACTATCCCTAAAATGAGGACTATATACTTATACTATCATTTTACCCAAGTAACAAAATTGACACAGAAATCAGATGAGTGCCTTCTGAAGATAAAAAACATGCTCTCACTATTAGCCTCTATGATAGAAAGCACACTTCAGATTTTAAAAAGAGACTTTTACAAATAACAAATTTCCATTTAAATACACTATCACTAAAGAAGAAATAGAAGTTGGCAATGAAAAAGCAAAATAAGTCAGTCAGAGAAAGACAGATATCATATGATTTCACTCATATGTGGAATTTGAGAAACTCAACAGATGAACATAGGGGAAGGGAAGGTAAAAGAAGATAAAAACAGAGAGGGAGGCAAACCGTAAGAGACTCTTAAATACAGAGAACAAAGTGAGGGTTGATGGAAGGGAGGGGAGTGGGGGGATGGGTTAAATTCGTGATGGACATTACCGAGGTCACTTTTCAGGATGAGCACTGGGTGTCCTATGTAAGAGAAAAATCACTGGGTTCTACTCCTGAAGCCAAGACTACACTATATGTTAATTAGCTTGAATACAAATAATAAAGAAACAAATAAACTATCACTATTGTGTGTGGTCTTAATAAAGAAATGTTTTTAAACCTCTGGCTGTAGCTAGAACACCTCTGTTGTAGAAGAAACAAAAGCTAGCCTTGCTCTTGAGACTTGCTTACAAAGGAATAATTGAGGAAACCAAACTTGGATAGTTTCCTTTGAAATTATCAGGATTACCGAAAAGAAGAAATGATAGTCAAAATCAGAATGTACTTACAAGTGACTTTTCACAGTTGGCTGCTGACTGGTCAGCCACACATCCTTTTGCGAACTCAGTTACTTCATTCACTAATTTTACATGATCTTCAAATGGACACTGCTGGAGATACTGAGAAAAGGCAACCAGTACCCTGAAACAAAGGACATAGAAACATGAAACACGGTGAAATTTTAATATAAAGTAGTTTGCTATGCTAAACAACAAATCGTGTATCTGTATATGTTCTATATTTTATACAACTTACTATTAGCCAGAAAGTCTATCCACATCAGCTATTATCTGAAGCCATATGTGGCTGCCTAAGCAAAGAAGACATGTATTTATGCCATGTTTACATAGATGGGCACACATGTCAGCAGATGCACAAACAGAGCAGGCAAGCAAACTGTATTCTAAATAAGTCTAATTATGAGGACTAGGGACATTACATAGGCACTTTGTCTATTTAAAACACACACACAGGGGCACCTGGGTGGCTCAGTTGGTTAAGCATCCGACTTCGGCTCAGGTCATGATCTCGCAGTTTATGAGTTTGAGCCCCACGTGGGGCTCTGTGCTGACAGCTCAGAGCCTGGAGCCTGCTTCAGATTCTGTGTCTCCCTCTCTCTCTGCCCCTCCCCCCACTCACACTCTGTCTCTCTCTCCTTCAAAAATAAATAAACATTAAAAAAATTTAAAAAAATAAAAAAAATAAATAAATAAAACACACACACACACGTCTCTCATTTAATCAGACTGTAGCATGAAATTGACCTTTAAAACATAAACTATTTTCTCACTTTTTATTAGATTAAATAATTTTAAAATGGTCTCAAGAGCCACAGACCTATTTGCTAGGTAAAGGAATTTAGTAAGTGAGCACCAAAAGAAACCATACAATAAAGTCTTTCCCACCATGCAGGTTATGTAAGCATTCCAGAGGTACACTGTCCCATATAAGTAGCCAGTAGCCACATGTAACTGTATAGACTTAAATAAATTAAAATTAAATGCAACTTAAATTTTTGATCCTCAGTTGCACTTGCCACATTTAACACATTCAGTAGCCTCATGTGGCCAGTGGCTACCATATTGAACAGCACTGATATAAAATATTTCCATCAATGCACAAAATTCTATTGGATAGTATTGTTCTAGAGCCTGGACTCTGATGATATGGGAATATAAGATCTTTAGAATAATAACCAACTCTATTAGAAACTTTCAATTTGGCTCTTCAATATCTTAACTTACAGGCCTCTGAAATGTTCTTCTCCCAAATCATTGAACCGATGAGCAATCTCACTCTGATCTGAAAAGGAGAAAAGAAAAAAAAAGATTTGTTTACATTCTGAAGAAAACAACTTAGTTATAATGTTACTTTTTGTGTTTCTCTCCATGCAAATTAGACAGTCATTTGCTCCAAAACCTTGGCCTCTGATCCCTACAGAAAATCTGAGGATGATGGTGAACTATTTGTTCTGAATTAAAATGGAAGAGTTATTCTATCACCAAAGATACTATTTGAAAAATCATGAAAATTGTTAAATATTTATAGCTTTATATTCAAACTTGGATACGATCTAATGCTCCTGCAGTGTCCATTAAAAGCTACTGAAAGGACAGTCTGAAATGAAAAATATAAATTCTATTTATAAGATTAACAACACAGGTTTTGGGTTTTGTTTCTGTTTTGGGGTTTTTTCACATCTATACCTGTCTATCTATCTATCTATCTATCTATCTATCTATCTATCTATATCTCAACGTGCAGTACCTAGGCCTTTGGGAATGTGGAGCTATGAATTCTAACATTAAACTACATTCTGTGAAGTTGAAGTCACTCTCGGCTCCTTCATGTGCAGAAGGAAATTACAGCTACTAAACAATTCTCACCATTTTTTTCACCTAGGATGTTAGAAATATATTAATAAGATAACTTCCTAAGGGATCACAAATATAAAATACCATCACAGCCTGGAAATAAATGTTAACGGAAAACACTTCTTTAAAGATGCAGGGTTTTCTAAAACCATTCTTTTACTAGGAAAATAAAACAAAGGTTGAATAATAGGAAAATAGAATTCTTACGTGCTTCTCGACGAGTCAAGCCCCTGGAATAAGCAGAGCTAAAGAGGAGGAGGAGGGAAATAAAGGTTACCCACTTCATTGTGCCAAAGGCTTGTGGGGTTGATAGAAGAGAAAAGGTAGGACGAACAGAGGGAAATTAGCACTAATATACCTCTTTAACCAATAATTGTAGATTATTAACCAGACTCATCTTGGTACTTCATTGGCCCCCAACTGATTACAAAATTCATATTATTCTTGCCAAAAAAAAAAATCGTTTGACTAAATCCATTGCGTATGTTTGCCATCTGGAACTGTTTTTTCCACAAGACCTTGTCAATTCATTAGTTATGTAAAACATCAAGTTTTACATAAGACTTTAAATGATTTGTCCCTATTATTCATTACCATGTTCTTTATTTGTGATTTACCATTTGAATATTTTAATTTTTAATATGTGCAAAATTCTAACCAGATCGATGACTTAAATTAGAAATTAAGACTTACTAAAAGAGCTAAGCTTTGAACTGTATCTATTACTAACTCCAGCTATGTATTTATCATCAAGTAATGAAAAATTTACACACACACACGCACACATACACACACACAAGAGGGCTTCCATGTCATTCTCATTCTCCTGAAATGTTCTGTCTTAAAAAAAGTTGATGTTACCTCAGATGCAAGCTAAGAAAAAGCCACAGCCACAATAGCAACTAAAGTGGATGTCCAGAAGGTCTACATTCTTATCCCAGCTCTGGTCCACAAATGATTCAGGTCCTGTGGCAGGATATTTAGATGCATTGTAGGCATATCTCATAGAATTTTCAGTTAAGGAGACATGGGGAAGAAAATGGGCACAGTGACAGTAATGACAATCTTTGCCATAAAAATATACACAGGGCAGGTTGAGCCTTGATTAAACCTCTAGAGGTTATAAGAATCCTAAACCTTCACCAGGGATCACATTCTTTCCATCCCTGCTTCACACTTTTTTTCCTTTCTTCCTTTTAATAAAAAAAGTCACATGTTCTTCTTTAATGTTATTTTTATTTCAAAACAAATTTAACATTATGTCTGAAAACAAAGCAAACATGACTCTTCCCGCCCAAGATTCTGATCTCTACCTGTGAAGGGCTGTTCTATCTCTGCCCTTTTGCTTTAAAGATAAAGAACCTTGGGGCGCCTGGGTGGCGCAGTCGGTTAAGCGTCCGACTTCAGCCAGGTCACGATCTCGCGGTCTGTGAGTTTGAGCCCCGCGTCAGGCTCCAGGCTGATGGCTCGGAGCCTGGAGCCTGTTTCCCATTCTGTGTGTCTCCCTTTCTCTCTGCCCCTCCCCCGTTCATGCTCTGTCTCTCTCTGTCCCAAAAATAAATAAAAAACGTTGAAAAAAAATTTAAAAAAATAAATAAATAAAGATAAAGAACCACAAATTTCAACCAGTAGGAAAATTGACTTTGTCTGACACTACAAAGCAATAATTAGTTTCAAGCCAGTTATTTCACTTAATTAAATAACCAAGTCGATCAAAACTGGCAGTCAAGTGTCGTATGGCACACGGAGGCATAGAGACTAACAAACACCCCAAGAGACACCCCAAGAGAAGCATTACCTTTTTTATTCAGCCACATGATGAAAGGAATACACTTTCTATGATCATATTTTATTTTATGTCATTTTCAGGTATGGGTGCTATTTAAATAATCAAACACAGAAGAGGAGATCCTAGATAGGGAATAGGAGATAATAGGTAATAGATGATAGATACATAGATAGATGATAGATGGATAGGTACGGAGTTTTCTTAAGTAGCACCAGAGAGTGCTGAATAATGGAGCTATACTTATCTTTCACGCCACAGACAAAAAGAAATCAAAGAATATCTTCCTGTAGAATTATTCCCATTAGGATAGAAATGGAATAGAATAGACTAGAAAACCATTTTTAATTCCAAAAGCTTATATTAGAAAATTTAAAAAGAATACTATTTTATAACTTTCTAACTTTGTAAATAGAAAAAAATAATTTTTTTTGGTAAATTATATGTAATTTTTTTTGTCTTCCAAGAGAGTAAGCATCTTTTATTTGAAGTCAGGGTGCAACCCTAGCTTTTCTTTTCTATCAGTCCTTGAGGAAGGCTTGGTCAAACAGGCAGTCCTCATCATTGGATATAATTGTATTGCTAAATCACAAAAACAGGCCTTTGTCATACACACATACACTTTGTGCATGTTCTTTGATGTAACAAATGAAAATAATATTAGTCTCTCCATCTACTTTACACGGCAATACTATATTGTAATATGATGGTAAATATAGATCACAAAAGAAAAATCAAATTCATCATGGTTCTAGAAACTTAGAATTGATTTTCCCATATTTATAAAGACCTCATAACTTTCAAATATAAAATCGAAAATGCCTGAAAGAATTTGTCCTTACGGTACCAATATGGTGTTTCCATGGACGTATCCTTATGAGAAATTAGTAAATGGCTGAGAAATTAAAATATTTAATTCTTAACAGTATCTGCATGCTTAAAATACATCTTAATTAATAAGAAACACTTGAACATTTATATTTTGTGGATTCCCAAAGTAAGAATTCCTACATTTATCTTCTATTAGTTCTGCATGTACATTCTATATTGAAAGGAATAAAACCACATATTTGTTAGTTTTTCTAAATATTCTGTTCTTCAAGCTTTTAAACTCTTATGTTTAGTTAGTCATCAAAGGACTCTGGCATGGGAGTAAATGTAAATGTTTAAACCAAAAGTTATAAATATGGCTTACAGAATCTAGTTTCTAAGTAAATAGGAAACTAGCTCCAATGATTTTTAGACATTTTCCCATTTTTGTGGGAGAAGTTTAAAAAGAGAGTAGGTAAGAAAATTCCTTCATATGAAAAGAATAGTATACTGATCATTTAGAACAGGAAAAATAGCTTAGTTGAAATATAAATATACCTGGAAATTAAATCTAAGTCTTTATCCCTTTTCTTCTTTGTTTTGCTCTTTTTTTTTTTTTTTTTTTTTTTTTTTTTTACCAGATAGAAATGGAAGTTTTGAAGCACATGAAACAACTCTTTGGACCAGTCCCTCACTTCCTTGTCACCTTCATCATAACCTTAAACCTATGTATACCTTTCTACTACCCTCTGGGATTCCTGAAGCTTCTCACCAAGTCATTCAAACCAAGTTTCCATCCATCTGGCCATCTTCTTAGTGCAGCCCTTATGCTGTTTCTTTCTGTAATAGATGACTACTACTGGATTACCTTCTCTTGAAATAAAGTGAGGCATGCATAACAATGTGGAAAACATCTCCAATAATAGCCTCAGTATTTTAACAGAAGCTTTCGAGAGACAAACACTTAAGTCATTCCAAAATATGAGAAATTTGGATCCATTTGGAGAGAAAATTGGAGACAGGGAAATCTTTTCATAACCTTCTTCCTACTATCCTGTGGACATATGCAGGTTCTAGCTGACACGAAGGGCCTGCACTGCTACATAAGGAGTATAGAAGAGTAGACAAGTGAAAGACCATGAAGCATCAAACTAACCAGTTGAAACATTTAACTGAGTTAATTTCTTATTCACTTGTGAAGAATACATTTCCCATTAGAAATTCAGAAAATTAATTTTCAAAATGTATAGACTTACACAGACATTTCTGAAGGCAAATTAAAAAATTGTAATCCAAATATCAATTGTCCCCTTATCTCCCTCCATAAGCCAATCCCCCCCCCCAAATACCCACTTGCATTAATGAGAAATACAGAATTTGCTGGAGATTTCATAGAAGACAAGGAGAACATTTATATTATAATAACCACACTACATAACTATCTTTGGCTTGTTCCATCTCTTAAGTCCCTCCCTCTCCAAAGCTCCCATGACAGAAGGGCCCCTATTTCTGCCTCTCCTCATGGTACACTGATCCTGTGGAATTTACTGTGAATTTCACAACTCTTTACTATGCAGTTTAATTCAGTTCAATGTGAATTTCTAGCTCCAAACTCGAACACACATATCCATATATATCTCCATGCCATATGGGTCAAGTTGGATTAAATTATCTTTAAGAACCCTTCACCTTGAACATTCTCTGATTCATATTCCAAGGTAGCAGTCTTATAAAATGAGAAAAGGGCCTGACTGGTAGAAGGTAGAATGAATACATGAAGTTAAGGTTTTGGGATCCAAAGTTGAGAATTTGTTCATTGCTGACCTGCCCAATGGCTCCTCACGCATCACTCTCTACCTAGTTCAGGTTGACATTTTTAAGAAATAAAAAGATCCTTTAAACTTGCCTAAACTATATAAGTAAAATGACACTTTCTCATATCTTTTTATCATTTTTCCATTTCAAGAAAAATATAGCTAATGCCTGAAAGCCATGCTTATTCATTCTTCATATAAGTTAGCAACCAATAAAATCTATAAACATATATTTTGAAATTGATGCCAGTAACTCTTCTTTTATAATAATAACTACAAATGGAAATCAAACAAATGAATATGCTGCTGAGAGTTTAATAGTGCTAAAATATTCCTCTGCTGAAACTTTAGTGGATCATACACCTGAAACTAATGGAACATTTTATGCCAGCTATACTCAAATTTTAAAAACTAACACAACAGATGAATGGATAAAGAAGATGTGAGATATATATACATATATGTATACATATATGTATATATACACAAACATACATACAAACAACATATAATGGAATATTACTCGGCCATAAAAAAGAATGAAATCTTGCCATTTACAATGACATGGACAGAGCTAGAAGTATCATGCTAAGCAAAATAAGTCATCAGAGAAAGACAGATACCATATGATTTCACTCATATGTGGAATTTAAGAAATAAAACAAATGAGCAAAGGGGGAAAAAAGAGAGAGAGAGAGAGAGAGACAAACCAAGAACAGATTCTAGAGAACAAACTGATGATTACCAAAAGTAGGGGGGAATGGGTGAAATAGGTGATGGGGATTAGGAGTACACTTATCTCAATGAGCACTGACTAATGAGTAGAATTATTGAACCACTACATTATACACCTGAACCTAACAGAACAATGTATGTTAACTATACTGGAATTAAGATAATAAACTTAATTTTAAAAACTAACAAAAACTAACAACAACAAAAAACTTCAGTGGATCAAGTTTAGGAAGTTTTCATTAAAGGATGATTTTTTTTTCTTGATGTCTTCTAAAGCCTAGAATTTATTAGATGCTTTGTAATCTCCCAGTGCCAGAATCTAACTAAAACTAGCCCACCACCCAGCTGAACCTTGGAAGTTAAGTCTTGAAATTCTCATCAACTTTTCAAGCATCTATGTATGGGCTAACATTAAGAAGTGAATTATTTGATCCAAAAAACTTGTAACTCTTAAGAAGTATATCAAATAAATAATTGGCCTACTTCATTTTTTAAAGAGAAATTCATTTGTAGCTTAACTTTAATAAGCTGTACAATGTAAATATTTTCAAATGATTTTTAAATATAATTATTGCACATATAAGCACTGAATTTTTCAAAATTAGTTTGTCATCATAGGGGCACTAATAAAAGCTCTTTTATTAGAATAATATCTACAGGAATAAAGTTTTTATATATAAATATAGTTAATTTAATAATAATTTGTTGCAACAAAAATATTAATTCAAGTAGAATAAAGAAATAATTTTAGTACCATATGATGTTGATAATGGCTCTCTGTTTCCAAAATGCTTCTGATTCAGTTATGAGACATCCAGTATATTTAACACCAATGGCTTAAGTTATTCAATAAAATCCATACAATTACTCTTTCAATTTAATTTTAATTTTGTCTTCCCACTAAATATTTATTCACTCATTAAAATTATATTAATTAATCTTGCAGCATTTAATGTCTTGAAGGCAAATGACGGTTATTGATGAGTCCAAATTTCTCGTTGTTGTTACACGGAAAATTGGCAAAAAAACGCACATCAAGAAAGATGGTATCTACAGCAAACATTGTGCTGGCATCAACAAACCCACTATTTATTTAAGAACACCAGCGTTCTTGCTGACAGGGCACAATCCAGAAAATCATGTTTTATACTTATTTTAAGTAGCACAATCTAGTCTTTCATTCATGCTAAAAATGTATCGACCACTGAATGTCAAGTATTTGCTGGTGTATGAGGATACAAAAGATTAATAAGACAGTTGCTGACTCCAAGGAGCCCCCAGTTGAATAAGGGAGACAGACACATCGAAAGATCATTATAACGCAATATTATAAATTACTGTGCATGTAGGATACAAGATACTTTATCCTGGGGTGATAAAGAAGTATCAGAGGGGCACCTGGGTGGCTCAGTTGGTTGAGCAGCCGACTTCGGCTCAGATCATGATCTCACGGTACATGAGTTTGAGCCCTGCGTCAGGCTCTGTGCTGACAGCTCGGAGCTTGGAGCCTGCTTTGGATTCTGTGTCTCCCTTTCTCTCTAGCCCTCCCCTGTCTGCGCTCTGTCTCTCTCTGTCTTTCAAAAATGAATAAATGTTTAAAAAAAAATTGTTTTTAAAAAGAAGTGGCAGAGAAGCTCTAAACACAAGGGCAATCTCATGTGTAAATAAGATGTGTGGGCTCTTAACTTCCTAACTAACTGTATAATTCAACAGGCTGTAAAGCTTCAAATTTGCATTCTCTGGTTCATTTTTGCTTGTGAGGTAACTCTGCCTGAAGAAATGAAATGAATGGGTATAGGACTGAGGGAAGTAAGGTTGGTATGAACATGTGTGATTTCTAAATAGCTGATAAAAGACCAAAATACAAAAAGCAAAGAGTTGGGCCCCAATTTAGAAGATGATGGAAATTCTTGCAGGAGTGAGAAAGAAAGGAAAGGCAGACTGGCAGACAGAAAAGAGAAGCAGAATTTGCAATTATTTAGATTTCCAGGTAAAGCTAAGGATGAGATTGGACATTTTAATATTATAAGCACAAAACAATATTCTTATAGAAACTTACAAAATTTCCATGGGAAAATAGTTTATCTAAGATGATTGACAAAGCTGTGGACCACCCAAATGTTTAGTGATGAAAAATTGTTCCTGATTCAAGATATATTTGTTTAACCATGTGCCTAGAAGTCTGAGAGGGCTTTTCTAGGGATCTAACGTTTATGCTGAGGAAGTTTTTAAATGGACATGAAGAATAAGGGAAGAAAATAGCTTTCTAGGCATAGGGGACAGCATGTGCAAGTGCTTGAGGCAGGAGAGAGCATGAAAGAAACTGAGAAACTAGGCAGAGTTGGAGAGAAGCACTGTGTGAGATATGAGAGTAGATGGCTTTTATGTCATCCTAGCTCCGGTATTTTTGTTTTATTCTGAAAGCAATGAGAAGTTGAATGATTTTATTAGCGCAATGATATAATCTTATGGATGCACAGAAAGATTACACTGGCAGCAGGGTAGGGAAGGGACTAGAGAGGGCAAGTGTATATATAGGAAGACTAATCAGGAGACTAATGCAGTAGTCCTTGCAACAGATGGTGAGATCTTGAGTTACATCAGTGATGTAGAAACAGAGACAGGTGGACAGATTGAAGAGATATTTAGGGACAGTACTAGCCAAGCAAGAAATCCTCTTCCTTAAAACCCATGCTTTAGAAGGCCTCCATTGGCCTCTTTTGGCAATGCACTGTCTCAAAAGCCATTGAGTCCACAAAACCAAGAGAATGCAACCACCAAAACCTGTCTTCCTCCTTTCCTGAACCATGATTCAGGCACCCAGACCCTAGAACTCTGTCTAGCCTGCCCTGAAATTTTTCAGGAGCCTGAGAAGGCCACTAACTTGGGTATATCTTCCCAAGGGCAGACCATGTCACTGATATATTCACTTCTAGGCCTAAGAAGTGGCCAAGAGACAACTGTTTGGAGGAGATGTGGATAGAGCTGGAACATATGAGGAGGCATTTCCACATGTACATACCTGAGGCCCTTCATAATACAGAATGAATACAGGGGTAGGCAGAAAGGAGAGATAGGTCAGAGGTTGGCGCTGGTTCTTCCCAGCTCAAAACTTCAAGGAGATAAAATTAGCAGGACTTGATGTATTGAAAATGAATGATGAGAAAAATAGGGGTCATAATGACTTCTAGCTTTCCACCTTGTATAATTCAATGTTTGTGGTATGACGCACCGGTCCATGGTACATTAGACAAAGACCAGAGCGATGTAGAAAGATCATTCATTAGTATGACTTAGACATGTTTGGTTTCAGGTATCTTTGATACCTCTAAGAAGAGATGTCAAGTAGATGGTTATAGAGTCCAGAGCTCAGAGGTAAGGCCTAAGCTCGGAATATTATTGGTGAGTTAGCAAGAAGTACAGGATTGAGTTGGCCTGGGGAGTTGGGATGAGCACTGGGTGTTGTATGGAAACCAATCTGACAATAAATTTCATATTTAAAAACAAATCCTAAAAAAAAAGAGAGAGGGAGAGAGAGATAGCCTGGGGAGAGAGTTGCGTGAAACAAGGACAGGCCCATTATGAAGTACTGAGAAAGATCAAAGATCAAAGAACAGATGGCCAAAGAAGAGGGGGAGAAAGCAAGGCAATGTTATATCGGGGCACATAAGTGGAAAAGGTAAAAAGTTACAAATATTACTGACATGAATGGTAGGCAAAAATTGAAAAAACAGGGGTGCCTGGGTGGCTCAGTTGGTTAAGCATCCAACTTCAGCTCAGGTCATGATGTCATGGTTCATGGGTTTGAGCCCTGTGTCAGGTTCTGTGCTAACAGCCTGGAGCCTGGAGCCTGCTTCAGATTCTGTGTCTCTTCTCTGTCCCTCCTTTGCCCACACTCTCTGTCTCCCAAAATAAATAAATAAACAAAAAAAAGAATTGAAAAAATATCTGTTGCAAGGGAGTTACTAATTTCCTGAATAGAGCTGTGTTTGATTAGAATGATAATATCAAAAACCCAGATTGGAGTGGCTAGAGAAGTAAACAGGAGGTGAGAAATAAAATCTGCAGTATTAATAAATCTTCCAACAAATTTGGATGGGAAGGGGGACAAAGAAAGAAGGTTGAGAGTCAATGACTGTTATTACTTGTGATCATTTAGAAGCCAGTGAGAAGGGTTCCGCTCATTGTGATTTCATTTTCTCTGTAAAACAGTGATTGTTAAGAATGAAAGCTTGGGTGTCAACTATACTCAAAAAAATAAAATAAAATAAAAAAGAATAAAGAGTTTGGAGTTGAATATTTGAGGGAAATGGAGAAAGCTAAAGTAGTCATTAAAAATGAGGGCACACACTGAGCAGGGAGACTTATTGCTTTTGGCTAAATTGTAAAGTAAGAAAAATTAATCCATGGCACTCATCTCCCTCTCCAAACCCTCCCCCGGGGCTCATGATAATCCCTCTCTCCCATTCCACTGCCCTCTACAAACCTCAAACACATGCTTTGGACTCACCCCCAGCACTGCTCTTCTCTCAGGTGCCCAAAGCCCCCACTGGTACCCTGCCTCCAAGTTCTATGTGCCTCCTCTCTAATGGACACCCCACACCAAAACTGTCATTTCTGAATTTATGGGCAAATTCAGGTAGGTGTTGAACATCAACAATCACATAAAACTAAATCCACAAAATCTAAGAGCCTCTCCTTATCTCAGTCCCATGCTCACAATCTTCTCAATGCTGTGTTTCCTCTACAAAACCACACCTAACCTTCCTAGAAATAGAGCCATCTTAGAAGGGACTGCTCTGCTGTTGATGACTTCCTAATGGTTGGAATCTCAGAGAGCTAACAAATGAAGGACAGAACCTGAGGATGTGGTTCCATGGTTCTTCAAATCTCACCAGGTAGGTCCTAACCCACTAGGACAGAAGGTTCACTAACCCTTATAAATAACCACTGGGGCTTGAACTTGGTGCTTTTACTTTGGAATCTCTATTTGGTTGTTCAGAAACATTTTTCTTCTTTCTGTCTTTCTTTTTCTTTCTTTCTTTCTTTCTTTCTTCCTTCCTTTCTTTCTTTCTTTCTTTCCTTCTTTCTTTCTTTCTTCCTTTCCTTCTTTCTTTCTTCCTTTCCTTATTTCTTTCTTGCTTGCTTTCTTTCTTTCTTTCTTTTTCTTTCCTCCTTTCCTTCTCTTTCTTTATTTCTTTCTTTTCTTTCTTTCTTTCTGTTCAATTTTAATACTATAAAATTCCTTCCTTCCTTCCTTTCCCTCTTTCTCTCTCTCTCACCATTGAAGTTGTTACATTGACCTTTCCTTACAACTGAAATGCTGCAATATATGTCCTACATCCTCAACATAAGGCCCTTGAAGGCATACCATGTCTTATACTCACTATCTAACACCAGATCCATGAATTCCTTGGTTATAGGAATCATCCAAAACTTTCACTGAATGCCAGTTTAATTTGACTAATCAAGAGGCAACCACACCCATATGGTAAGAGGCCTTGAGTAATCTGATATACCTACTGTATGTTTTCCCACATTTTTCGTTCTCATTGAATTTCAGTCTGGGAATTCATTTCGTTAGAGAGAGAAAATCAAGGTAACCAAGTTAGCAGAAGTTGACTTAATTTGATCTTGACCAACTTAAAAAACTAAAAACATTCTAGCCAGTAGGCTTACCAGGGTCTATTTAAATAACTCCATGATACATCCTGTTGGCTCAGGAGCCACATTCATTGCCCAGAATGTTGCTCGATTCTTAGCATGTGCCATACAGCTGACATTTTCTTGCCCTCTCCATCCATATCCAACCAGTTCCAAAGCCAATACTAATTCACATTTATATTCTTTTGTATTCAGTTGAGTTGAGTAAGCAAAGGGGGCGCTGGGGTTCAAATATGAAAATCTTTCCAAGGACTCAACCATGTGAAGCAAGGCCATTTGTTGAGAAACTTTGTCAAAGGCACTTACCACATGAGTGCTATTGCTTCTTCATCAGCCAAATTAAACTGACAGCTAGTTAACCTAAGTCAGTCCATTTAGGAGTTATTCTGTGGTTCATTCGAACTATACCTAAAAAATGTGAGCACGTTCCTGGGAAATATAAAATATGAAATGTGTCTACCAAGATGGAGAGGGGAGGGGACTTTACTCTGTAGGAAAAATCTGGTGCAATCAGATATTAACATAGACACCCTTCCTTTTAAACTCAAACATGTTTTTAGAGGGAAAAATTATTATATTGCATACTATTTCTAATATGATTTGTTATCCATACTCTGTGGTAGGTCTAACTTATTCATATGTTAGAATCTCTTTAATTGTAGCCTTGATCATCTAGGAAGAATTTCTATACCCTGTGAACTTTAATTTATTTCCTAATGCCCTACAACACAATCCAAAATCTGTATTAGCTTGCTCCTTATTGCCAAAAATCTCTACAATCTACCAACTATAATAAGATACTGATTTTCATCTATCTTTAGAATAGTTTTTCAAACAAGGTCATGAAATAAATTTAGAGTAGCATGGTCAATATTTTTTAGTAAAATAAAATGAAGAGAATTGATCAGAGTGCATTACATATAATAGGATAAATATCATTCTGTGGAATATTTGCTATATACATCCATATCAGGTCATTGTGTGAAGTGTATTTCTTACTATGGTCACTGTCAAAAAACTTAAAGATCCTTTCCTCCCGTTAAAATCTATTTGAAATAAGCTCAGTATGTCAGTATGTTCAAAATCAATTTGGCATTTTCCCACCAATCTAACTTTTTTTCCAAATCTATCCATGTGGCTTATCATACTGTAATTCTCCATGTCATTCATTTGATAAACTTATAGTAATTTTAATACTAAAAAATTTTTGATCCATCCTTCAAAATCTCACATGTATCCTTATCCCAGGACACTGACACAACTCTGGTTCAGGCTCTCACCAAATCATGCCTGAGTTATTAGAACAAACTCTTAACTAATAGTCTTACCTTGAGTCCCTATATATTCTGATTAGTCCTAAAATTTTCCTCTCCTTAAAATCCTCTGATGTTTATTTTAAATAAATTCCAGGCTCCTTTCCCTAATATTCAAAATATCCAGGAATCAATTTCCACTAGTTTATAATATAAATAAAAGCAGAGCCTATATCCCCATCACTGCAATATTCCCAGTGGATAACACATGACTGGCACACAACGTATGTTCAATAATATCTGTTGAATGGGGGCACCTGGGGCTCGGTGGGTTAAGCATCTGACTTCAGCTCAGGTCATGATTTCTCAGTTCACAATTTTGAGCCCCACCCCCACCCCCATCAGTCTCTGTGCTGACAGCTCAGAGCATGGAGCCTGCTTCAGATTCTATGTCTCCCTTTCTCTCTGCTCCTCCCTAACTTGTGCACGAGCACACCCACTCTCTCTCTCTCAAAAATAAATAAACATTAAAAACTGCTTTAAAATAATATTTGTTGAATGGGTAAGTAAAGGAATGAACAAATAAATGAAGAAATGGTCTCTGTAACATATCTTTTATTTCTCTTTCACCTGTCCTTTCCTCCATTAAGTCAGTGATACTCATTGTAACATTTTTGCAAGCCTACAAAGTATCAAAGTATACAACACTGCACAGGTGAGAAGACTGTGTAAGTTCATTTCCAGACCAAAGTGTCTCTTAGGCTGTCTCCCACCATGATGACTGACCCCTGCTTTCTATTTACATACATCCTCCTCCTCTTCAGAGCATACCTCAGAACCTCTCTCCCTAGCCTCACGTCTTTTCACTCTCTTCTGCTAATCTCTACTACTTTGTTTTAATTCTTATTCACATCTTTTGAGTTTTTATGGTTTTATTAAATTTTAATTATTTTATAAGAATAAAGCGTTTTCCAATTCATTATATTCTCCACAAAATCTCAGTCTAGTATTAGACACTTAGTAGATACTTGTTAAAGCCACGAATTACATTAAATGAGTAAAACTTTGCAAAGTTATTATATTGTGAAAAACACTAAGGAAAGTTATTGAATACATTTATCTCTAGCAAACTTAAGATTCATATAAGTAATCACATGCACTTCTGGCACATAGTAGATTCCCCATAAATATTTGTTGCACGAATGAACAAACAGCTTCCACTCTAGTGTCCATAAGCTCCTTGATATGCATAAAAGCACAATAAAAGTTCATGAGCTTATTGTCAATACTGCAAATAATAGTAATAGAAATTTTGTGTTTATTCATGGTAAGGATGCAGACACAAAAATCTCAAGTGACTATCCATTAGGTTAAAACTGTATCGGCTCTGCTAAAGTACCAGTGAGTATATCAGAAGGAAAATGACAGTCATTGATTTAACATTTATAACGTGCCAGCAGTGCTCAGCATGAGCTCATTTGCTCTTTAGAACAACCTTAGGAGGACAGCACTGTTACTGTCTCTATTTTACAAATGAGGAAACTGAGGGTAAGGTAAAGTGAGATTAAGGAGTTTGCCCAAGGTCAGAAGTTAGTAAGCAACAAAGCAGCGATAATGAACTCACACAGTCTTGTGACAGGAAGGTATAGATCTAATCTATGTATAGATTTAATCTGGGTATAGATCTAATCTATGAGGTCTTTTCAAAAAAATTTGGGCAGTTATTCTCTACTAATAGTCCCTAAAAAAACTTCCATTATATTCACAAAGTTATGTCCATTGGCATTGGCAGTCAAAATATTTCTCCTCGAGTTTGAGCAGCAGAAGCTGGCATGGGGATATATCCCTTTTGTTTTCTGCTTTATTCTTTGTTCCCCTAAAATAAGGTCTCCAAGTGTCACACAGTCCTTGCTTTTTATAATGCCAGTGGCTATAGCAGCAAGATAAGTAGTTGGTAGAGGTGGTGGTGCTAGCCAGAAAGGAAGACAGACACTGGTTACCATGTCGGGAATTCAGCACTAAAGTATCCGTGAGTATTTTGAATTTTAAGTAATCTGACAACATGTTAAAGCTGGAATCCACTATTCCATATCATTTGATTCCACTATTATCAAAAGTCATACAAAGCTTTATTTTAAAATATATTTAACCAATATTCTTTTCAATTCTTGTTTTGCCACTTCTAGAAGACACGTAGAAGGAACACTCTTTCATAACTCTAAAGGCAAAGTCCTCCAACCCACACAAAGACCTGCCCTTCTAGGAAGATTAGGTTTGAGCTTGTTTGCAGTTTAGCTGTACTGATGATTGCCTTTCGAGTTGAGTAGGTTAGATGAGACATCTGTGGAATTTGTTTGAAGACAGATGGGTGCTCAGATACAAAAATGCTGGATTAAGCAGAGGCAGAGTGGACTGGAATGATAAATACCAATGCAAGCCATGTAAAGGCAGCAACCAAGAAAAAAAAAAAACAAGGTACTCATGGTAATGAGCATCCTTTTCATAATAATTATCTAGGAGTGTTGTGGGTGACATATATAGGCACTCCATAGAACTGCCACTGCACATTTTTCTGTCTCCTTCTCATTTCCATTCAGTTCACTCAAATTACTATCTAATGTCCATTAGATTTCCCATATACTTCTAGTATCTATGCTAGCTACCACGTGAAGCATTATCATGCATCGGTTAAGAGCACAATTACTTCAACGCTTTGTGCCTTGATTTTCTCTCCTCCATAATGGGGATAATGTTCATTCCCGGGGTTACTATGAGAATTAAATCAGTTAATGCGTGTCAAGTGTACCCAGTGCTTGGAACATATTGGCACTCAATGAATTTTAGCGAGCATTCCCATTATTACCATGAGAAAAAACAGGCTGGGACCAGCAAAGTCTCTTACCTAAAGAGTGCTCGAATAAAACTGCACCTATAGACATACATACACACGTACTTTAAGAAGACAAAACAGCATGTGGCTAACCACAGACTGGCTTCCAGAGACTTGACAGTTGTCCATGTAGCAAGAGCTGGAGACAGCTCTGGAGGCAATGTACTCAGAGATGTGACTTGATCTAGGTCTAAGAATATGGGTTCAACCTGGACATGTTGCTATCTTCATTATTCAGATCAATACAATTTTAAGAGACTAGAGCAAAATCTTAGGACTGGCTTGGGGAAGGGTGGGGAAAGGAAGATGGGAGAACACAGGCCAGGTTGAAGGAAGGTAATTGATAGCTCTGTTTGGCCCTTAACGTTTGGCCAAACTTAACGTTTGAAATATCTGTTAGACGTCCTGATAGAAATATCATATTGTTCAATATGTGAATCAGAATTCAGGGGAGAAATCCTGGCTAGAGATAAAAAAAATTGAAAAACTCGTACAGAGATGTGTTCAAAGGCCTGAATTTAAGTGAGATGATCTGATCACCCAGGAGGAGAGTGTAGACAGAGAAGAGATGGGTGCTGAGGACAGAACCCTCATTACTACAAGATGGAGGGGTCTGGGGGTGGAGGAGAAACCCTCATCAGAGACAACTAAAGAGAAGGAATGGCTATGAAGTAAGAGGAAAATGTAAGAGTGTCTGTGGTGTAGAAATCTAGAAAAGAAGACCCAGACCTTATGCCAAGTAATGTTGCTGGTTACTGGAAGTTAAGGTATCTATTGCTACTTTATAGGTACCTTGAAGACAGCAGAAGCCTTAAGTTTCTACTTTTCTCATTTGTGCATCACCAATAGCACTTAACACTTAACTGGGTGGCTCAGTCAGTTGAGCATCCAACTCAGGACTCTCAGGTCATGATCTCATGTTTCGTGAGTTTGAGCCCCACATGGGGCTTGCTGCTGTCAGCACACAATCTGCTTTGGATCCTGTGTCCCTTTCTCTCTCTGCCCCTCCCCTCATTCACACACACACACACACACACACACACACGCACACACACACAATTTCAAAATTAAATAAACATTTTAAAAAAGCAGAGCTAAATATATGATGAAGCATACAGTGAGAACTCACTAAGTCATTGCTGATTGATTATACACACAGGTAACACAATCAAAAATCAAAACCAGATCTACCTTGATAGGAAAGGTAATAAATTTCTGTTTTTACTGATCTCTAGTTCCACTGAATTGGAAATGGGAATCTCTGTGTAATCCCATTTGGGTATCTTCATGAACAATTACTAATGATTGACTAGTCACATCACACTCTGATTTAGTGATGCAATATCTATCTTGGGGTCCATTCCCTAGATATCTTGACCCTAAGATTTAAACAATCTTGTGCAAAAAAAAAAAAAATGAGATAGATTTATTGTTGTGTTTCATTTGGACAAATAGTTGGTTGAAAACCTTTCTTGAGAATATACATTGTATTAAGACCAATTTGGGACCTTTATGAAATGCACAAAAATATGAATATGCACAGCAATTTCTCCCCACAGTTTTACAAATGGAAAAGCAAAGACAGGCCAAACAAAATCTATAATACAAAACACTAGGCCATGATTGCTAGATAGAATTATAAGCAATATGCACTTCTATTCATTCATAGTACTTTAAAATTTTAATATAACTTAAAACTTTAGAATCACCTCTGCACTTTTTTCTAATTCCTTTTGCACACAGCAAAGTATCGCGTCAAAATCCCTCAGTATGCTAAAGAATGAATTCACTTACAGGTTTTAAAACTATAATATCAGACCATCCATTGCATTGAAGGTCAATGACCTGATGTTTACACTTTAATCCTCTACCACAGATAATTTGCAAAACCCAGGTGGACAGCAAATACTTTACAACTCTAATCAACAAAGAGTGAACTATGTTCATTGAAAAGTATACTCTGGGCAAATGAATTACAGAAAGTCCACACACAAAAAGTGACCCTCAAAGAGTAGCCTAGCTTTTGGGAGAAGGAGAAATGCTGAGTCTACTATTTGCACTTTTAGTTGGGGAGATCTCATGAGCAGAGATTCAACAAATGAGTCCCAACAGTCTATAACATGAGTAACAGCTAATAGCTCTGAAAAGCTTCGGTGATAAATACAATAAAACAGTCACTAACTTAAATGTGACAGTGATCTAATTTGGGAAAATACTAAGAAATATTCATTACGTCTCACATGTTCTGCTAAACCCATTTTAATGCACCAGTGGAGAGACATTTATAAGGGACAAGGTGCTGAAGTAAAACTAGGGATTATAATACTAGTTTTCTATACCTGGAAAGATCACTTTACCTTTTCCAATATGAAAATTTTTTGAATATTGCCATGGGTGGCCGTAGTATACCCAAATTAGAAAAATAATTCCAGAGACATTAAGCTTAGTTTGTAGAAGTTCTTTCTCCCTCTAATCTGCTGTCAAAAACCCATGATGTACAAAAAGAAAACGTAGCTCTTACATTGCCACTTCTATATTTGGAAAGAGAAGTGACTAAGCACACAGACTGTCCAGGTATGATCCTGCCTCTGCCATTTAGTACCTTTTGCCATTGGACAAGCTACTTAACTTCTTTATGCCTCAGTTTCCTCAGCTATAAATTGGGGATATGAATTGTGTTTGAAAGGATTAAGTGATTTAATACATGTAAAATGTCTAAAAAGTACCAGACACATAGCAAGTAACTCAATATGTATTGGCTATTATAATTACATCTTTATTATTGTTATACATTGTAAGCACACAAGTACATGTGTATGTGGATATTATGGTGTCTAAAAATAAAAATTAAAAAAAACACAAGCAAATCGAAATGAAACATCCAAGATGTTTAGCAAACAGAATATACTTTAAACGGCAGGAGAGAGAAAGAGGAGAAAATACATGGGCCCACTCACATATATCCTTCATTACTGAATGATATGTGCACAGTAACTCTAAGAAATATTTGCAAGGCTCACCTACACGCTCTTTGTAAAAACCTTTACATTTTCCCTGTTTCAGAGTCTTAGATTGATACTGTTAAAAGCAGCCAGACAAACAAAAAACCAGACTCTTAAACATAGAAAATGAACTGGGGTTTGCCAAAGGGGAGGTTGGTGGAGGGATAAGCAAAATAGATAAAGGAGATTAAGTGGTACAAAGTTCCATTTATAAGTAAGTAAGTCACAGAGATGAAAAGCACAGCATAGCAAATATAGTCGACAATATTGTAATACCGTTGCATGGTGACTACACTTATGGTGAGCATTGGGCAAGGTATAGCATTGTTGAATTAGCACACACATCTGAAACTTATGTAACATTGTATGTCAACTATACTTCAATTTAAAAGAAGCAGCCAAGAGGCACCTGAGTGGCTCAGTCGGTGAGTGTCCCACTTTGACCCAGGTCATGATCTCACAGTTCCTGGGTTTTAACCCCACATCAGGCTCTGTGCTGACAGCTCAGAGCCTGGAGCCTGCTTCGGATTCTGTGTCTCCCCCTCTCTCTCTGCCCCTCCCATGCTCTGTCTCTCTGTCTTTCTCTCTCAAAAAATAAATAAACATTTAGAAGAAGAAGAAGAAGAAGAAGCTGCCAACAGCAGACAAGACCTTCCAGCCTTAGCAACTTTAAAGATTTAAGAGTCAAAATTGCTCAGGGAGGGGAATGATGTGGGAAACAAACGCTGAAGGAAATGTAGATAAAATTAAATTTCTTTATAATCTGCATCCCATTGATAAATACTTTGAGGCAGGCAGAGTATAACATTTCTCCAGGAATTCCCTACTGCCTTAATGTTAATATTTTGCTAGAGGGAAAGACAACCTTAGCTTGACAATGGCTAGACCTCCAGGATCCTGTGTCTTCTTTAGCATATAAAAACCACTTTGGAAATTTCTCCTTGCCTTTACTTCCCCCAACTCTCAAGTATATAATCTGTCACTCTTCACAACCCTGGGGCACTTCTTCCTGCCCCTGGGTCTTGTCCCCATTCTTTAATAAAAATCACCTTTTTGCACTAAAAAAATTAATAAATAAAATAAAAGAAGCAGCCAAAATTAACCTGGGATCCCTAAGAGGGAAAAAATTTTAAAAATCTAGAAAATATTTTATTTTATTTTATTTTATTTTATTTTATTTTATTTTATTTTATATACGCATGCTAAGTGCCTAGAAAAGTGCCAGACACCTACCAGAATCCTGATATAAGATGAGTGTTAAAACAGTTCTGGCTATGTTTGGAGTGAATTACTTCTCTGACTCAGCATTACAGCAACAAATGCAAGAGATAATAGTTACTCTGTATTATTTATAAGTTTCCTTCGGTGTTCAGGACCATTAAAATTTTTTTTAAATAAATTAAGGCTCACTGTTAAACAGTCCCACTTTGTCATTCTCCCAATCCTCAACAGGAGGGCTCATTTCTCTAGATTCTTACCTTCTGTCCTAATGTGACAATAAAGAATACCTCAGGGGGTGCCTGGGTGGCTCAGTCAGTTAAGCGTCTGACTTTAGCTCAGGTCATGATCTCACAGTTTGTGAGTTCGAGCCCTGCATCAGGCTCTGTGCTAACAGCTCAGAGCCTGGAGCCTGCTTTGGACTCTGTGTCTCCCTCTCTCTCTGCCCCTCCCCTGCTTACACTCTGTCTGTCTGCCTGTCTGTCTCTCTCAAAAGTAAATAAACATTTAAAAAAAAATTTTTTTTTAATTCCTCAGGATCACCTTGCTTCATATGAGGACTCCCAAAATCTTTGGGGTTGATGCTACGATCACTGGTTATTTACCAAATATTCAGAAACTGAAGATGACCTGTCCCTATAACATGAAATATCAGCACCTATGAAATGGGATAACATTTGATCTGAAAATTTTCTCCTTTTGTCCAAAAAATGTTGTTTTTTTAGTCATAAGTAGTTAGGCTATTCTATTCTGAATGCGTTGGAGGGGGGATGTTACAGGATGAAAAGCATGGACATAGTTCCTTTTGATGTTGGCTTCTAAAACTTAAGCTCTTGGGGGAGCTGAAAGTATTTGTGAGGTACACAAAATGTTTGAGACAAGTATTTCAGGAAGAGCAAAGGACATGAGGAGACACAGGAAATAACCTATCAGGCTGGAGAAAGGAGACATGGAGGGAAGTACAAGAAAATGCTCCCTGGAGGCTGGAAAGAAAGCCTTCCCTAGAGACTCTTTTTCTTGAAAAGTAAAGGAAAGGCAAAGAAAAAATTAGCATCTTGAGAGAGAAGCAGGCCCTGTGTTCTATCCCAGGAAGGGCTTTGGGAGAGTGCAAGACCCCAGAAGAAATGACTGTGTGGTGTGTCTTAAGCAATTCTAAACTGATGAAGCTAAAACTTTCTCCACTGTAGCAGGTTCAAAATTGAAATGAATTTGACTTACAAAAAAATTAAGGAAAGTTACATTCTTGCACAGCTGCTTTACTTACAAAACACACGCATGGACACACACACATATATACACACACATATACACACACACCTACATGTATTTAAGTAAATTAAAACTAATTTTGCAGGGCACCTGGGTGGTTCAGCCGGTTAAGCCTCTGACTCTTGATTTCAGCTCAGTTTATGATCTCTCAGTTGGTGAGACTGAACCCTGAGTCGGACTCTGTGCTGGCAGTGTGGAGCCTGCTGGTGATTCTCTCTCCCTTTCTCTGCCCCTCCCCTGCACGCACGGGAACACACGCATGTGCACGCTCTCTCTCTTAAAAAAAATAAACTTAAAAAAAAAACAACCAATTTTACTTTGAAAATTGATCTAGCCCTCCCCCAATTTTTAGCAAACTCCAAGACTTTCACAAATCCATGATACGTTTAAAAACCCAAGAATCATGTATAATTAAAAAATCATTTAAATATCATTCAGGTTCATTTTTTCTATTGTTTATAAATCATATAATTTTATGAAAATAAATAATATTCTAACATTTTCAGAAGAAACCAGATGTAAGTGCCATTTTCAAAAGCCCCTTCATTTTGATTACATTGTCAGTATCTTGAAATCAACATTTTCTAATACATACTCACAAAATTACACGTGTTTACACATATTCAATGACATCACATAAAATGTTTTAATAGTTTCAACTAGTTATTATCTTTAAACAATGAGAGCCAGATTACTGATTCAATCTGACAAACTGAATTTGCTACATCTTTCTGTTTTTGTTTTACTAAGTGTATTTATAGAATTTAATCATATACCCTACTTAAGACTTGTAGAGAGATCTTTAGCTCATTTTGAAATATATTAAGCATTCATTGTTTTAGTCAGTTATTTCCCATATATTTACCAGTGCCTGCAGTATGCCAGGAATTATGCTAAAGACATAAGCAAGGGGCACCTGGGTGGGTCAGTCGGTTAAGCACCAGACTCTTGATTTCAGCTCAGGTCATGATCTCACAGTTCATGACATGGAATCCCAAGTCAGGCTCTGTGCCCAACAGCATGGAGCCTTCTTAGGATTCTCTCTCTCTCTCTCTCTCTCTCTCTCTCTCTCTCTCTCTTTCTCTCTCTCCCTCCCTCCCTCTCCTGCTGCTTGAACATACTACCCCCTTCTCTCTCTCAAAATAAATAAACTTTAAAAAAAAGAAAGAAGCAAAATGCTTTACTCCTGACACACATTGTTGAATAAGTAAAGAGTAAATATTTTCAACAAAAAGTTTTTAACATGTTTTCAGAAAATCCAGTATATAAGTAAAGATTTTAGTGGCATGAGATTACTCTAGTAGGCTTCTGTAATTTGCTAAAAGTGTGAGAAATTGGAAATGCTAATGAAATACCATTAATTTGAAAAATCCAGAGGAATAGTTGCTCAGCTTATCTTTTTTTTTTTAATTTTTTTTTAATGTTTATTCATTTTTGAGACAGAGAGAGACAGAGCATGAATGGGGGAAGGTCAGAGAGAGAGGGAGACACAGAATCTGAAACAGGCTCCAGGCTCTGAGCTGTCAGCACAGAGCCCGACGCAGGGCTCGAACTCATGGACCGCGAGATCATGACCTGACTGAAGTCGGCTGCTTAACCAACTGAGCCACCCAGGTGCCCCTCAGCTTATCTTTTTAAATTGCATGTCTTTAATGAAGTTGAAATGAAATGTATACTGATCATCTCATATTTCATTTGGTTTACATGATTCTTTTATGTTAATATGCCATCAGTTATAGATATAATGTAATAATCTAATAATAATTTAATTTAACAGTAACTTCTGTGAGGGGAGGAAAGAAGAAAAAAGAAAGCATTAAAAAACACAAATCGAAATAAATAAAATGAAATAAAAATGCAAATCAGTTGCAAGATACTTCCTAATTTTAGACATGTTACAACAATAAAACAAATGTACATCTTAGATTAGGAAACTATGGTATTTTAAAAGCCATCTTTTGAAGTTAGTATTCTATTTCCCTCGAACAGAATTATCTGTACTTCAGCTGAGCGTAGAGAATATAAATCTAAATGACCCTGTTCCTTGAAAATCAATACACTTAACTTTCCTCAGGGAAAAATTTAGCAAAACAGGAAGCTTCACTGCTTCAAATAACAAATCTATTTGAACCTATCGATTGCCATCAGAATTGTTCAGCTAACTTTCATACCTAAGAGATTACACATACCCTTTTGTATACTCTATCAATTTTCAATATACATCAAATTCATAAATCACTGTAGTATCTGATATTCTTGTCTCAATGTAAAAGAATTTCAGAATAAATTGTAGCAAACTTCATGTTTATACCCACACCCCATAGCAAGCTTACTACACAAACAGAGAAATTATAAAGCTAATAAATTTAACACATTTCCACAGAATTTAATTCAGTTTGATTCAAATTAATACCAAAAAATGGTATTCTGGGTGTTGGGAAAAAAAATAAACCAAAAGATATGTGATACCATTCAAATAATTAAATAATCAAATAATAGAAATAGTATAGGGGTGCCTGGGTGACTCAGTCGGTTAAGCATCCGACTCTTGATTACGGCTCAGGTCATCATCTCACAGTTTGTGAGTTCGAGTCCCACATGGGGCTCTGTGCTGACAACATGGATCCTGCTTGGAATTCTCTCCCTGCCCCTCCCTTCCTCAAAATAAAACAATTAATTAAAAATAAAAAAATAGTGTATCAGACCTAATTCATCAGAGTTGGTCACAATGGCCCTTCCATATTAAATACCCTTTTAAAGATTGAAATATATGAGAGAATTTACAGTAGATTTTAAAATTATCTCCCTATCTCTGAATTTGCTAACACCACGGTAATGAGTTACTAGACAGAGCCAAGAAAAATGGAAACCCACAAAGCAATATTGAAATACATGTGGGCCTGGCTAGACCCCTTAGGTGACTGGTTGGCACATAGTTAATGCACAACAAATACTTGTTCAGCAAATGAGAGAGTAAGTGAGTGACTCACTCCACATACCAACATCCTCAATTAAAATGTATGCCTCAGGGCAATTATAAACTTGTATACACAAAGGAGCTCTGGAGTTGCTTGAAAATAGTTAAAACTGTGAGTGTTAAATCTGCTATTTCTAGAGATCTACCATGACAGATATGTATTGACTTAGGAGAGTAACATAAAGGTAAGCTCGACTGACTCCAACAAAGAACTAACAGATAACAAAGTTTTAGGGAAAAAACACTTTTCTGGACATGCTCCTTATAAGTAATAGCTGTCCTTTAAAACAATACAACTGTTACTGCCTGTATCTTCATGGGTGCTTTAGTCAATGTGGCACAGAAGATCTCATATGATAAATTGAATCAAACTGAATTTAATTAATTCACACTTAAGAGTTTTCATGCAGAAGCAAGTATTGCAATAAATTTACTTTTTCTCGTGTCTTATCTAATACAGTGAGAATACTTTTTTATTATAGATTTTGTTTCTTGATCTTACTATAGACTGACACTTTG
Organism: Panthera uncia; assembly: GCF_023721935.1. NCBI lineage: Eukaryota > Metazoa > Chordata > Mammalia > Carnivora > Felidae > Panthera > Panthera uncia. The sequence goes on along the minus strand of NC_064811.1, from coordinate 57,986,456 downwards.
ATGAAGCAAATTCCTTATATAAAATGTCTTAGACTGCTATTGCTCTATTCTCAGTGTTCTATGGTTTCCCTAATCCACCAATCCCTCTTGTTTTGTTTTGTTTTGTTTTTAATTTCATTTAATTGATCTGTCGTCAGCATCCGTAGCTTTATGCTGCTCTCTCTAAATAAAGGTTCTCATCTGTGGGTTCACACAACCCAGCAGAAGTATCAGAAAGCAAAAGTCAGAGTTGACCTGGAGAAGCACCACAAAGCAGGAGATTTGGAAATCTGAAATTTTGAAACAGCATATTAACAAGTTTCTCTGTACACATGAAATTTAAATGTGCAAAAATAGAGCATCTTGAATCTGAGAAAAAAAATTAATGTGTATCAGGAAACTTGAGGTTTTCTTATCTCCTTTTTAGCCTTGGGTGAATTGAAGTTCTTAGATCTCAGTTCAGCTTGATGGGTTTTTGTAATCAAAGGAGGCTGGAATAATTTGGATATTTCAAAACTGCAACTAGATTAGGGTGACCATCAGAAACAAAGCTATATTGGGTTTACCTGCCTAACGGAGTTTATTTAAAGTGATGTTAGACCAGTAACTCACTTCTTTGAGTCACAATTTCCTTATCTATGAAATAAAGGGGTGGAGCTCAATAATTCAGAAGGTTCTTTCCACAAGTTTGATTTCCCTGAAACTTCTAAAAAATGAAGATTTTTCTCTGTGTCTAAAAACTGTAAGTCCCTAAGAGTCAAGGCTGGGAAGCATCAGGCAGGGGAAATGAGTTTTTATTCCTAAAAAGAAACACTTAAAGAGTACTTATGATGAAAGGTACGTGGGTGGCTCAGTTGGTTTAGCATCCAACTTCGGTGCAGGTCATGATCTCACGGCTCATGGGTTCTGAGCCCCACATTGGGCTCTGTGCTGATAGCTTGGAGACTGCTTCAGATTCTCTGTCTCCCTTTCTCCCTCTGCTCCTCCCTTGCTCACACACACACTCTCTCTCTCTCAAAAATAAATAAATAAACTTTTTTTTAAAGTACTTATGATGAAACAAAACCAATGAACATAGGGGTAGGTGGGGAAAGAGATCCAAACCAAGAAACAGACTCTCAACTATACAGAAAAACTAATGGTTACTACTGGAGGGGAGGTGGGTGGGGGATGGGTTAAACAGTGATGGGTATTAAGGAGTGCACTTGTGATGAGGACCAGATGTTGTATGTAAGTGATGAATCACTAAATTCTACACTCAAAACTAGCATTGCACTGTATGGTAACTAGCTAGAATTTGAAAGAAAACTTGGGGGGGGGAAGTACTTATGATGGACCAGCGCCTGTTGTAAGCACTGTACATACATGCATGAATTTAACCCTCACAACTGAGGCAGGTACTATTATTATGTCCATTTACCAGATGAGGAACTGGAAGTATCAGGTTAAGTAGTCTAGCTTGTTCAAGGGTGTATGCTAGTAAGTAGTGGGGTCAGGATGCAAACCCAGACAGCTGGCTTCAGGTATCAGTTCTCTTAACCACTCCAATCTGCTACATGTCTAAAATTTACAGAGCCCACACACTTGATCCATACAGTTAATGCCTAGATGCATGGATTTCTTCCAGATTCCTTACATATTAACCAAGGTCATGAGGCAGAACTGATTATATGTGTGTTGTCAGAGCTCTGGAAGGAAATATGTCAAAACTCCTGATGTTTTAACTGTGGTTAAAAGTAACCTATCCTTGGGGAGCCTGGGTGGCTCAGTTGGTTGAGCACCCGACTTCGGGTCAGGTCATGACCTCACAGTTCCTGGGTTCGAGACCCACATCAGGCTCTCTGCTGACCGCTTGCTCATAGCCTGGAACCTGCTTTGGATTCTTTGTCTCCATCTCTCTCTGCCCCTCCCCCACTCACACTTTGTCTCACTCTGTTTCTCAAAAATAAATAAATTTTTTAAAAAAGGTCAAAAGAAAAGTAACCTATCCTTGTAAAAATATTAGAACCCTGAAATTCCATTCAACATTATAACGATATTTGCTATTACATTTTGAAAATAGAAGCCCCACGAAGAATTCAGCTCTCATGGCCATCCTTCTTATTACAGTCTGAATTTCATCTGAATCTCCACCCTGCCTTTTATTTATTTTTTTTAATTTTTTTTTAAACGTTTATTTATTTTTGAGACAGAGAGAGACAGAGCACGAACAGGGGAGGTTCAGAGAGAGGGAGACACAGAATCTGAAACAGGCTCCAGGCTCTGAGCTGTCAGCACAGAGCCCGACGCGGGGCTCAAACTCACGGACCGCGAGATCATGACCTGAGCAGAAGTCGGACGCTCAACCAACTGAGCCACCCAGGTGCCCCTCCACCCTGCCTTTTAAAGGCTTTCAGTGGATCCATCCTCACCCTTTATTATAAAACAACTCTCACTCTTTTTTATGTATTTAGTTTTTAATGTTTATTTATTTTGAGAGAGAGAGACAAAGTGTGAACCAGGGAGGGGCAGAGAGAGAGAGAGAGAGAGAGAGAGAGATACAGAATCTGAAGCAAGTTCCAGCCTCTGAGCTGTCAGCACAGAGCCCAATGGGGGGCTCGAGCTCATGAACCTCCAGGTCATTACCTGAGGTGAAGTTGATGCTTAACCAACTGAGCCACCCAGGCACCCCAAAACAACTCTCATTCTTGACTGCAGGCTCCTTGAGAATTGAAATTTTATCTGTCTTGATTATCACTTTTCCCCAGTGTGTAGGATACTTGACATTTAATGAGTATTTGTTAAATAAGTGTGTAGATAACTAACAAGTTTTTGTTGAATTAATAACATAAAACATGTAAAATTATTTTTTAGACAAAAGTAGCCAATGTCTTCTGCTCCCTCTTCTTTTGACAAAATAAATACATTTAAGAGAGATCAATATTACTTCTGATATTATATTGATCAATTTCCTGTTTTAACAACCAAATTATTTGATCCATAAGTATGGCAAATTGTTACTTGAATTTTCTGAGACAAATTATTTTTTTATTTAATTTAATTCTGTCCAATATTGTCTTCACTAAAAAGCATAACTGAATCTGATTTAATTTAATACATTTTAAAGCTTACTATTTAAACCCATAAATAAAAATGATGGTGCACTTGGGTGGCTCAGTTGATTAAGCATCCAACTTTGGCTCAGGTCATGATCTCGCAGTTTGTTCGTGCCCTATGTCAGGCTCTGTGCTGACAGCTCAGAGCCTGGAGCCTGCTTTAGATTCTGTGTTTCCCTCTCTCTCTCCTCCTCCCCCTCTCATGCTCTGTCTCTCTCTCAAGAATAAAATAAAAAAATTTTTAAATTAAAAAAAATAAACTCACAAATGAAAATGAAATTATTTGTTAGACTATGAGTATTTATTTTTAGTTAAAAATATGATCTACAGAATTTAATTAAATAGGCACCAGTCTTTCATTTCAGCACCTTATAATCATTATAACAATGCTACATACCAATACAACATAATTTATTCTATAATTTTAAATATAATTCTTCCCAAAACACTGAGACACAAGGAGAATAGTCCAGAGAGAAGAACTTGTCTAAAATTAAAATGCAAATAAATGGTAGAGCCAAGACTAAACACTAGGTTTTTCTAGTTGGGGTCTAGTAGTTTTTCATTATCCTAATTTTCATTGAAATACCAGAAGTAGATAATCAATGAAAGAATCGTGTTGGGGAGGAAAATTTTTTCTCTACTTTTCAAAGATTGTTCTGGGTCATCTAAGAATTAAACTGACATGAGACCAACTAGCAAGAGAAAATAAAATTTAACTTCCTTTGTTTGGAACCCAACATACATGAAAGGGTTAAAAACAAAAAGGTAAAATGAGGTATATATGTATCCTGAACTATAGAATGGAATACTGTCTTGGGCCTTCAAAGGGGAAGAAGGCAATTCACAGGGTAATAAGTAGCGATATTTGGTAATTAGATGTTTGCCCTGCCATACAGATGGGTCACTCAGATAAAATTTACCTTCAGTAATAACTCTTATTCTTGGAAAGATCTCCAATTTAGATTTTCTTACTGAGTGGGCAAAAGTTTTTCTTGTGCCCACAGGGTCGCAACTGCATACAGTTCAAAATAGTTCACATGTTAGCATCATACATTTTGGGGATTCTTGTTCCTTCAATTGGAAGATTTACCAATTACTATCCAAATATCCAAGAAGTGTATATGCTGAATATATGTCTAATAAAATATTTTAAGAGCAGCATTTGCCAAAAAAAAAATTATTTTTGTGTCATGGAACAGAATAAAATCTGGTTTTGTTATGCATTGTAGAGTAGAAAGAGAACTTTGTTCTTTTAGAAACTGAGAACTTTATCACATTAAAACTGGGGAGGGGGAAACTTGAATGAGCTTTAGGAGGTGCTCACTGAGTGAATAAATGTGCTTGCATACTAAACATCTGTTAAATGAGTTTTGATGAAATTCAACCCAAACCAATTATTGTTGGTATGTTTTCACTGAAAGATCAGTCTTTGTTAACCAGTGCAACAAAGAGCTCTTCAACTAAAAGTGAGATATCCGGTTTATAGAATAAAATCAAGTTCTATTTCTCTTTCAGCAACTAAGAAACTAAAACTAAGAAAGCCTAAACCTGAGTTCAGCAATTAAGTTGCAAGCCTAATCCTATTGTTTGCACACAACCTGTTGAAGACCCCTATTAACTGTTTTAGGCCACCTGACATTAAATTGAATAAACTGAATGAAAATTAAACTCTAAAAAGAGCTATTTCAAATGATGAAGCAAGGGAAAAAGCAAACCCAAAAGATAGTCACCCAGCTATAAGAACCAAATAATCTATAGTGGAATATGATTACCTGAATCTTGAGGTAAACATTAATGATTACATTGTGGATGATGGGTCTCAGATTAATAAATTTGTACTTTCACTGAGAGAGAGTCAAGGTTATCACTGCTTCTCTGAACAAATTCTAAAGCCCACGCATGGTAACCTTTGAAATTTTAACAGAACATCACCAGTCTTGCACTGATTGCTTCAGTTTACATGCCACTGGTCATAGAACTTTGAACTGGCCATTTTTGTTTGGAAAACTTGTAGATATTGTATCTCTTTAAGTTAAACAAACCCTTGGACATACACACACGCTGTTTAATGAGCGTTGTCCCCTACAAATGGAAAATTTCACGGGTAAAGAATCAAGTGGAATAGTACAAACCAAACCTAAGAGTTCCGAACTGAAAAATTATTCAAACATTCTGTCTTTTCTCTCACCGCACTTTATATGAAAAGACATCTCTACCTTTCTGTATTATTCTTCAAGGGAATGTTTCTGTATGATCTGGAGTTATACCTATTTAAAATTAATGTTAAAATATCTTACTATGATACCATAAATGTCATAAAACTTGCTTCTTTCTGCTTTACAATACCTTCCATTCAATACAGAGGAATTTCTAAGCAAATTTCTGGTACTGTAATTCTATTTTTCTATTGGATTTCATGAAAAATTATAGGCAAATTTTTATAGGGAAATAAAGAATCCCTTGATAAACTAAAGCCACATTTAATTCTATACAAATAGTGTCAGAATTACTTAATTAAATGAAAGAAATTAATTTCCCATAAACACTGCCAATAATGTTCAGAATATTAATAATATTATTGGCCCTTAATTACAACATTTTGCAATAAAAATACTAGACAGAAAACACACAGCCATGTGAAACTTTAACAGCATTCGTTTATATTTTGTTCTTTTATTAAAGTTTTAAATACATTTGCTTTTGCTTTTTGGGTAGGTTTTTGTACTGCTTCAGACTAGGCTAGAAGATGGAGGTTAGAATAAAGTATTTACAATGCAAATTTTAACCTATTCCAAGCCCTAGTATAATACCGTAGTTAGTCTTGGTAAAAATTCAATGAACTACTTTTATTATCTTTCATTTCCTAAACTTTTAACATAATCATGAACAAAGATACGATATAAAAGCTGAGATCCAACCTATACATCCATTTGTTATAGGGCAAGTTGTATATGACTAGCCCATAACATGATAGTAGCAGAAATTCAGTGGGAAGTCCTTCCTTCTACACCTCAATCCAACATAAGTATTATTAAAACATGAGTTCAGGGGCACCCGGGTGCTCAGTTGGTTGAGCATCTGATTTTGGCTCAGGTCATGATCTCAGGATTCACGGGCTTGAGCCCTGCATTGCTTGCTGCTGTCAACACAGGGCCGGCTTTGACCTGTCTGTCCCCCTTTCTCTCTGCCCCTCCCCCTGCTTGTGCCCATGCTTTCTCTCTCTCAAAACGAAATACACATTTTTTAAAAACCCACATGTGTTCAAATGCATATATTTTCATGCTGTTTATAGTACAGAGTAGTTTAAAGCGTTTTAATTTGCACACCATTGGGTGAGGCTCCCCTTATCCAGTTTACTACAGGATAGTCAGTCCCAATAATCTTACATCTATCCTAATTCATACATTTGTGTCACATCTGCCTAGTCTTGGTAGACAGTTGATTTTCTTGTGTTAAACCCACTGGTATTCCATCAGAACAAAGAAAACTTTAGGAAGATTCTCTTTTATCATGATAACTAAGAAGAAATTGATTATTTAAAAATCTGGAAACATCTATAATATTTTAATTCCCCCAATTAACAACAACAAAAAAAAAGGAGGGTGCCTGGATGGCTCAGTCAGTTAAGCATCCAATTCTTAGTTTCAGCTCAGGCCATGATCTCACGGTTTGTGAGTCCGAGCCCTGCATCAGGCTCTGCACTGACAGTTTGGAATCTGCTTGAGATCTCTCTCTCTCTCTCTCCCTATCTCTCTCTGTCCCTCCCCCACTCATGCTGTCTCTGTTTCTTTCAATAAACTTGAAAGAAAACATTAAGAAAAAAAAAGTATAGCCACAGCCAACAAGGGGACTGTCAGGGAGCCTGGAGCTCTGGTAGCTTCACTCCTGCTCTGAAAAAGGGATCCTGGGAGTACACGATGCCTGTACAGCAAGCAGAAGCAGGCTTCCCTTAAGGTAACAGATTAACAAAATGGTAAATCCTGCCAGGCACAGGAATCAACACATAAGTGCTCAGTTCTTAACAGGAATTTTCAGCTCAACTTGTAGAAAGGGCCTACCAAGAGAAAAGTGTGTCATAGCCATGGTCCCTGCAGGCACAATTACTTGGTAATGACAGCTGTATGACAACTTCTCATTCTTTCTTCAATTCCCTCCAAGTGATTTCTGTCTCCACCACTACTCTAGAACTTCATCTCACTGCAGTGCTCAACTCCAATAGGAAATATTTGCTACCTATTTCATGCATATGAAAGGACTCAGAGGCATTTGATTTGCCCCTTTTATGTTGACCTCCATGAAATAACATTATTCTAGTTCTCCATTTTCTTCTTGAACCAATTGGTCTCCTTCTTTTTTTTTTATAAATTTTTTTTTTTTTACATTTATTTATTTTTGAGACAGAGAGAGACAGAGCATGAACGGGGGAGGGTCAGAGAGAGGGAGACACAGAATCCGAAACAGGCTCCAGGCTCTGAGCTGTCAGCACAGAGCCCGACGCGGGGCTCGAACTCACGGACCGCGAGATTATGACCTGAGCCGAAGTCGGCCGCTTAACCAACTGAGCCACCCAGGCGCCCCTTGGTCTCCTTCTTAAACACTAACAGCTCTCCCTTTTATTTTCCAACCGAGGGCTTTTTTGCCTTCTATTGAATCAGTCAGAAATCATTTAGTTCTTTCTTCTCTTGGTCTCTCGTTCACTCATTTCTATTTGGCTGTAGTCATGTATCAATGGGTATACATACTTCAACCACAAGCAATCTTGCACATCCCTCTCCTCCAAATATCTTCCTAGAAGGTCATGTGTTATCATTATTCTCCTTCTGCTCAAAAATTTGTATGAACTCTCCTTCACCTATAAAATGAAATCCAAATTAATCATGTGCTGACAAAGAGCACAGAGAAAAGCAGCATCTATTCAGTCTAGAAATGAGAGTCTTTCAGAATCTGTTTCACTCAACCAACTTGGGATAAAAAATGCAGGGTCTTTTAAGGCAGTGAAAAGCCAATGGATTGGTGTAATACAACATGACAAAAGGAGAAGATTGTACACAATGAACTGGAGAGCCAGGTCTCAATTATGGGAACAAAGTATTAAAGAAGAGATAAGAAATGGGCTTGGGATAAAAACATTAGGGATCCAAATGTGCCTAACACATAAAAAGAGGTAGATAAGAGGAAACAGTGAACTTAGAATGGCGTGAGATGAAAAAAGGAAAAGGAAAAGGAAAAGTAATGGCATAAGCTAGACGAAGGTAAAAGAAGTAATATCCGTAAAGATCTGGATGTCAACAGTGATCCACAAGTAACTCACACGGAGAGGAGAACCTTAAAGTGAAAGCATACAGTTATTTCAGAAGTAAATGTTGAGGAATAAAGCCAATTTCCTGAAGGCAAGAAGACAGAGACAAGATAAATAGACATTAACCTGAAATATATATACGTATTTAGCAAGAATGATATTTTTTGAAATATTTTCTTTTTGGCTTCCCTTTCTTGGGGAGAATTAAAACTGTTAGAGCAGGAATGCAAAAAGAAATCAGTGTTAATATTCACCTATCATTGTTAGATTTTTCAAGTGACACAATAATCTTGAGAGATTTTTGAGAAAATCTCAGAGAAAACATTTACTTTAATCGTGTTCATCCATATATCAAATGCAAAACTTGAATGCTCTCCACCTACATTGTCTTTATTTTCTTTTTTCTTTTCTTTTCTTTTCTTTTCTTTTCTTTTCTTTTCTTTTCTTTTCTTTTCTTTTACAGGCTTAGACAGAGAGAACTCTCAATGAGAATAAGGGACATTTCATTCTAAGAATAAAATGGAGCTACTTTCCAGAGGTAGAATAGGAGGCACAAAAGAGAAATTCAAAAGGAATGAAATTGGAATGAATACACGGCTAATGTCACCCTGAGACCTATTATCTCCAACAGGGAAATAAGATGAAGACGGAAACTCAGATGAGTTGAGGAGGAAGCCCAAAGCAGTTTCTACTGATTCCCATTTGGAACTGTTAGAAAGAAGACGTCTTCTCAGGGTGTTCACCTGGGCCGACATAAGGAAGCCCCTGAAGAGCAAAATTTAACACAATAGCAGAAAGGCAGAGAGTTCTTTCTATGTGATCCACAACATTGTTTTGTCAATTTATAATTACATTTTACATGCATAAATGAGGTATGTGTGGTAAGATCATATGCCCAGCTCATGGGTAGAACAAACTTACTTGGTGAATTCATCTGTTATTATATCTGAGTGTAGCCAAATACAGTCTTCACAGGCCTTCATTTTAAGTACATAAAAGCCTGAATTTAGATTTTTTTTGCCCTGTGTAGATAGCACACTGTAGAATCTTGTGGAATAGGACAATAAAATTCAGGAATGCTAGAGAAAAAACTAAAAAGTAGTCCACAGCAATAGCTTTTAAGAAACTAAATCCTGATCATTCCTTTAACTTAGTTCCAAATCAAAAAAGAAATGAAGTACTGAACAGTGACCATCGTTTTGATCATCAATACTGACCTTCTTGAACTGCCTTGTGATAAGAACATGTTGTTCTGGGCAGTTCTCAAGCAGAGTAGCCCAAACCATTAGGGAGTAACAGTCCCTTTGGCAACAGTTTAATCACTAAGTCCAATGTCACATGGAAAAATAATCTAGAGCATTCACAATGTGTCTTATTCCAGAGAACTCACCCACTCATGTTTGTCTACTATGTGCTCTACCACAAAATTTTACTACCCTTACAGATAGCCTATTGACTCTGGTCATGAAATAGTAACCATGGGGTTAGGGGTCACACACTACCTTCAGGTAGAGATCACTCACCTCCACCCTCCACCACCCCATCCCAACACCAAAAAGAAAGAAAGAAAGAAAGAAAGAAAGAAAGAAAGAAAGAAAGAAA